>NC_042999.1:62699216-62766716 GCF_006345805.1 Octopus sinensis | reverse complement strand
TTATGTAGTGAATTTTAGGGCTTATAAGTCTAATATTTTCCTATCCTTCCTTGATACTGGTTCCCATATGCTACTCATATTTGCACTCGGTCTGCTTAGGAGGTTGTTGTATCCAAGCATATGTGCTGCTTCTTTTAGTTTTCGTATTTTCCAGTGGTGTTCTCTGTCTATTATTTTAACTTCATCCCACAGGGAGAGGTGGTCTCCATTTTTCCATACATGATCAGCTATACCCGATTTATCAATATCTCCTCGTGTCACAGCTTTGCGATGTTCCTCTACTCTTATTTTGAGGATGAGAATTCCTGGAAAATTGCCAGTGTTCTTGGATTCTTACTGTTGGTTGCATATATTAATGATATAGATGCCAATTTGAAGAATGTTTCAGTACTGAAATATGCAGATGTCACCAAGCTATATCTTGAAATAAAAAGAATAGATTCTATCCTGCAATCAGTCCTGGATACAATGCAGCAGTGGACCTGTTACTGGGAACTCAAGCTAGCTGTAGACAAGTGTGTCACCATGCATTTTGGGAGGAAAAATCCAGCCTTTACATACTCCCTCAGCAACATCAATCTCAAGAAGTCTTCTAGTGGACATGATCTGGGTATTATTGTAAACAACAATCTGCATTGGACAAACCACATATCTAAGATTATCAAAAAGGCTGAGGGGTACTAGCATTACCCAGTAAGACCTTTGTCAGCCACTCTCCAGCTATCTATTTAAAATTGTATACGACAATGGTACACCCAAACTTGGAATTTGCATCACCAGTCTGGAACCCTTCTCTTGCTCAGCATATAAATCTCCTGGAAACTGTTCAGAAATGTGCAACAAAGCGAATACTTGCTGTCAGACATCTACCATAATCTGAATGTCTTGCATTCCTGGGCATGGATATATTGAAGCTCAGACATCTGGCAACTGACTTGATTGACACCATATTTCCAACAACAACCTTGGGTACCTTTTTGAATTCCATATGACAAACACTCACGGACATGCTTATAAAATCAAAAAACCAACACAGCACCCATGACTTTCGGAAACAATTTTTCATGCTCAGAATTGCAGAAGCATGAAATATACCACCCACATCAGTTGTTAGCTGACGAGACACTACATCCTTCAAAACTTTCATGTGTCCTTAAATCTGCCAACAGTATACCTGATGGCCATTTTTTTTCTTTTTAGTTGTAGTGTACCTGAGCACTGTATACAACAATTTCTTTCATCATTATATATGTGTGTATGTTCAAATTCCGCCGAGGTCAACTTTGCCTTTCATCCGTTCGGCGTCGATTAAATAAGTACCAGTTACGCACTGGGGGTTGATATAATCAACTTAATCCATTTGTATGTCCTTGTTTGTCCCTTCTGTATTTAGCAGCTTGTGGGTAGTAAAGAAATAGGTAGTGTTGGTAGTAATGTGTGTGATTTGTGAGGAAGCTGTTTTCAGGAGTAGGGACTCTTCTTGCTTTGATGGAGTGTCTTTTCTTTTCTTTTCCTCTTTTCTTCTCCCCTGTGGCCATTTGCCATTCTTCTGTATCGCCCTTAGTCCAACGATATGTTGGAGGAATCAGAAGAAGGGAGGGGAAAGGTATTAGGATCAATTTGTGAGTGTGTTGTTGTTGATGTTGTTTTTGTTGGTGTTGGTTGGAGGTTGTTGGGATGTGATGTATGGGTTGATGGGGGATGGAGTATTAGTTTTTTTCTTCTGGGTTGGATGCTTGTGTTGTCATTGGTGTTGGTGGTGATGGTGGTGGTGGTGGTGGTGGTGGTGTGATGGTGGTGGTGGTGATGGTGCTGCCTCTGTTGTTGGTGGTGATAGATAGATAGATAGAGAGACAGACAGACAGACGTATATGATCGGTTTCTTTCAGTTTTTGTCTACCAAATCCATTCACAAGGCTTTGGTTCACCTAGGGCTATAATACTGGGTACGCCACAGATAGAATGGTTTGTTCCTTCTATATAGCATACCATGCAAGAATAGTAAGATTGGTTAAAAGGTATAGGTAAAGGGAAAATGAGACTAGGAGGACTCAGAAACAAATAGGTAGATCTATTGACTAAAGGGTCAGCGAAAGAGGGAGTAAATTAGACTGGATCAAGGTTGGGTGGGGTTATTATAGAAGTTGTTTAATGTCCTTAAAGTATTTAAACATGCAGGTATTCTTATGCATACAGGTAAAACGAAGATCTAGTTTATTATTTTGTAGATTTTCACTATTTGATCTCCTTAAAATTACCATGCAGCAAAGCCTGCACCCATATCTGCTGTTTAAGTACAGTTTAGTGACCCAAATCAAATTAAACATTGTCATCCTTGGGCTCCCAAATCTTTGTGCCCCACCCCTGATCATTTAGCATTATAAGTAAACTTAGCCTTCTCTTTGTTTGGTGAATTTTAATTCTTTTTTTTTATTCTTTTACTTGTTTCAGTCATTTGACTGTGGCCATGCTGGAGCACCGCCTT
The DNA here is from genome assembly GCF_006345805.1 of Octopus sinensis. Classification (NCBI taxonomy): domain Eukaryota; kingdom Metazoa; phylum Mollusca; class Cephalopoda; order Octopoda; family Octopodidae; genus Octopus; species Octopus sinensis. Next base: position 62,764,231 of record NC_042999.1, on the reverse strand, counting down.
TAGTCAAGCAAATCGACCCCAGGACTTATTCTTTTGTACGAGGGGCGTTCAATAAGTAATGCCCCTGACCCACTTCCCATAGCAGTAGAGCAACGAAACTTTGCACAGTTATTAGTCTTTTTCTACATAGGAACCACCCAAAGTTACGCATTTCTCCCACCGTTTGATGCGGCTCTGGAGACCGTTTTTGTAGAAGAACCCAGCTTGGTCCTCCAACCTCAACGTGACTTCAGAAATCAAGGCTGCATCATCTGGGAAACGCTTTCCTTTCAAAAACAACTTCATGATTGGGAAGAGGTGAAAATCAGAGGGTGCAAGGTCAGGAAAGTAGGGGGGATGGGGAGGAGTTCATAGCCATACGCCTGTGCTTCTGATCTGGCAACAAGCGAGTTGTGGACCGGAGCGTTGTCCTGCAGGAGGAGGATGCCTTTGCTGATCTTGCCCCGCCTCTTGATTTTGATAACTTCTCTTAATTTCCTCAAAAGTGAAGCAAAATAGGCTCCTGCAATTGTGGTACCCTTTGCCAGGAAATCTGTCATCACTACTCCGTCCTGGTCCCAGAAGACTGTGAGCATGACCTTGCCAGCGGAGGGCTGCACCCTTGCCTTCTTTGGAGGGGGTGAGTCACGGTGCTTCCACTGCATTGACTGGGCTTTGGTCTCTGGATCATCGTGATGGACCCAGGTTTCATTCTGTGTAATCAGTCTTTTGAAAAATTTTAACTCATCTTCTTGGCACATCTCCAAATTCACCCTCGAGCACTCGACGCGTTCTTGCTTCTGGAAAGGCGTGAGCAACCTGGGAATCCATCTGGCAGACACCTTTTGCATATGCAAATGGTCATGAATGATAGTTTCCACAGACCCGGTAATAATCTTGACCTCATGGGCTATTTGGCGAATAATTATGCGTCGATCTTCCAAAATGGCAGCCTCAACTTGATGGACAGATGCCTCATCAATGGCAGAAGGGGGCGACCAGATCTGGGAGCTGTTTCCACAGAGTTCCGACCATGTTTGAATTCACGATGCCAGCGTTTTACAAGGTCATATGATGGGGCATCATCACCATAAGTTACTTTCATTTCATCAAAAGTCTCCCGTGGTGTGCGTCCTTTCAAATACAAAAACCGGATCACTGCTCGACACTCAACAGGCTCCATTTCACACTTGACTCGGTTCAAACACCTGTAAATCAGAAACCACAATTAATTCAGAGCTGTAATTTGCCACTTACTCTATAGAGATATAAATGATTGCACATGCAAAATTTCAGCTAGATCAAACAACTGCAAGTGAGTCAGAGGCATTACTTATTGAACGTCCCTCGTAAGCCTAGTACTTATTCTATCGGTCTCTTTTGCTGAACCGCTAAGTTACGGGGACGCAAACACACCAGCATCGGTTGTCAAGCGATGTTGGGGGGGGACAAACACAGATATACGATGGGATTCTTTCAGTTTCCATCTACCAAATCTACTCGCAAGGCTTTGGTCGGCCCGAGGCTATAGTAGAAGACACTTGTCCAAGGTGCCATGCAGTGGGACTGAACCTGGAACCATGTGGTTGGTAAGCAAGCTACCTACCAGATAGCCATTCCTATGCCTATATAAATAAAAACTGGTTTACCACATTTCCTTTCACAACATGACTATGAACATCTATTAAAGAGGGAAAAGGAAAGAGAGAGAGAGTGAGAGGAGAGAGAGAGAGAGAACCTGAACCAGATAGATTTTTGCCTCAGATTATACCTTATCATTTTAAAGATGTAAAGATGCATTAGATAATATAATCCTAGATACTGCACAAAAGACAGGTTGGTTGTAGATCTGTTTGTTATGGGGTAACTTTGGCCCAAGTAATGACAATAATGACAAAAACATGAGCTGACAACAGTCACCTGACCTGCTGAAAATAGCAGTTGAATCCCCCTCAAATTACACCCTACCATCTTAAAATAAGAAAAGGATACATTAGATCAGTGTTTCTCGAAGCAGGTTCCTTGAAATAATTCAGGGGTTCTGCAGGAAATTAAGTCTTTTAATAAAATTTAATAAAAATTTCTTTTATAAAAAAAAAGAACATTCAACACTTCAAATGCATGTCATACATGTATTTTATAAGAATAAATTCTCTAAAACAATATCATATTAAGATTATAGTGGTGACTGTTGTCTGTGAAATGTAAGTATGGGTTCCACGATTTTTGGAAAATCATATAAGGGTTCCACAGCAAAATAAGTCTCAGAACTGCTATGTTAGATAAAGTAGTTGGAAGTACTTCACAGACAACATAATGGTTGCAGTTAGAATAGGACAACAGCTTTGACTTGAGGGTTAAGCCTTAACATCAGTTGTAATTATTCCAGCTATCAGTAGAGCTAGAAATTATGTGACCTGCCAGTATCATAATAGCATTGAAAGAAGCTATTTAGCTTTGTCTGGGCTATTGAAAAATTAGCACAGACAGGTCATGTGCGTGTGCATAGCAAATATTATTAGCTTACATAACTGACACTATTCTCTTTTCAACTTAGACATGTTTACACGAAATCATTATCATCCTTGTCAACATTATGCTTACTTTTCCATGCTATCATGGACAAGTCAGTTTCAATACAATGCCTCCCACCGCCAAATCATCATGGTTCTTTTGTTGCCATTTCTGTGAGGTTCAATACCCTGAGATCAGCCTTTGCCATTTTTACATGTGTCTTCGTGTGTTGTTCTCTTTCTCTACTTTGCAAATTCATGTATGTACATCAAGCTCTTACATAACACCAACAGCTTTGTATTGAGAGAGACAGCTGGCTTGATAAGGTTTCAGTCAGCTTATCACAAAGTTGAGTGGATAAGATATTGAACTACATGTTTTGTTGTGTGTTTTCGCCATTAAACCAGTTGTTCTCAACCATTTTTTTTTTTACCTGTGGACCCCTGGGATTCCTGTTTTACTCAGATGAACCCTCATAACCATTTGATGTTTTAAAAATCCCATTATATTTCTATAGCTGAATATTATTAGGAAGTGTATAAAAATATTAAAATATTTTGTGTATTGTAGGAGTGGGAAGACCCCCTTCAGTCATGAATGACCATGGGGTTGCACCTAGAGAGTTACCCTCCGAGGTACAAGTCTGGGCAAGGTTGTTTATGGAGTGCCAGCAGTCGTCCATGCATACCGGCCTCCCCTCTGATGTTATCCAAGGGAAAGGCAAAGGCCGATACAGCTTGGCAGCAGTGATGTTGCAACTCATTTCTACAGCTGAATTAACTGAAGCAAAGTGAAATAAAGTGTCTTGCTCAACAACACAACATGCAGCCCAGTCCGGGAATCAAACTCACAACCTCATGATTGTAAGCTCGACACTCTAACCACTGAGCCATGTGCCTTCACATTGTAGGAGTATAACCAATTTATTGCACATAATTTTTAACAAAATCTTACATGGACCCTAAAGGGTCATATGGACCTCAGTTGAGGACCACCACATTAAACTTAACTTCCTGTCTCCAAATCCTTCTGTCAGGCATGACTAAATCATTTATGAGATTTACAACGGATAGCAACATCTCACTCAGTAGAAGATTTAAGGTTTGATGAAACAGAAGTTAAATACTGGCTCTTAATCCCTCATGGCTTTGGAAATACTATTTTCTCTTTTAATTATCTGACCTGAAGATTTGACGACTCCTCAGTACAGTACTTTAACTGAAACATATATTTTACTAAGTAGTCTAATCCTTCTAGCTTTCAATGGATACCACAGAGAAGAATATATTACTGGTATAGACAGAATTACTCACTGTATAGTTGAAAAGTGTTTCATTACCTTACATTACTGATTCAACCCTATAACTGTGAAATTAAATTGCACGGTTATTCCAGTAATGATGTCAAATATCTACCAAAAAAATAGAATTGGTATTTTTTGCAAGTCATGTTCCCTCAATAAACTCAACATATCTCAACAAAAATTAGTTTCAAATATGATTGTTGCCAGAGCAGCTAACTGGCTTCCGTGCCAGTGACATGTAGGAGGCACCATTCGAGCGGGATCGTTACCAGCATCGCCTTACTGGCACCTGTGCCATTGGCATCTGTAAAAAAGTTCAAGCAAGGTCGTCGCCAGTACCGCCTGACTGGTCCATCATCATCATCATTTAACGTCCGTTTTCCATGCTAGCATGGGTTGGACGGTTCGATTGGGGTCTGGTAAGCCATGGAGGCTGCACCAGGCTCCAGTCTGAGTTGGGGAGTGTTTCTACAGCTGGATGCCCTTCCAAACGCCAACCACTCCGTGAGTGTAGTAGGTGCTTTTTAAGTGCCACTGGCACAGGAGCCAGAGCAGGCTGGTAAACGGCCACGATCGGTTGGTGCTTTTACGTGTCACTGACATGGATGCTTGTAACTGCTACGCTCAAATGGTGCTTTTACGTGTCACCGGTACGGGTGTCTTAACTACAATTTCCATTCGAATTTTTTCATGTTGACGAACTTGACTCAACAGGTCTCCTCAAGAACAGCAGGTCACTCTATGATCCAAGTAAAAATTCGAGTGAGGTCATTGCCAGTACTGCGTGACTGGCACCCGTGCCGGTGGCACGTAAAAGTACCCACTACACTCTCAGAGTGGTTGGCGTTAGGAAGGACATCCAGCTGTAGAAACTCTGCCAGATCAAGATTGGAGCCTGGTGCAGCCATCTGGTTCGCCAGCCCACAGTCAAACCGTCCAACCCATGCTAGCATGGAAAGTGGACGTTAAACGACGACGATGATGATGATGATGACATTCTACAACAAAATGGAGATTGGTATATAAAACTGCTTTCAGTAGTTAAAGGTAGTGAAATTTTGAGTGGCTATATCTGAAATCCACAGTAAAATGGTTAAAATTTTCTTGTGGCAACAAAAGAGATATTATGAAAAAACACAGCATTGTATCTATCTCTGAATTATTGCACACAAACCCAGTAAATTATGTAATGTTGTTTCTCCTATGATGATAGTTTTTTTTTAAAAAAATCTTTTCAGCCATTAAGGAGGCCTCTATATGAATGTTTGGCCTTCTAGAAATAGCAGCCAAATCTTGGCTGTCAATTTTGTAAGTAAATTTCTTTATACTAGTAATAGTATATTCTGCTCATCTTTGACAGTTGAAATGAGAGGTGAACAACCCCTGACCTGATTTATCAAGGGTGAAACTAGTTAGGTAATCTTCTCATTTAACTATATATGAGTTTGCATGCATGTGTGTGTGTGTGTGCATGCATGTGTGAGTGAGTGTATATATACACAGACATATATATTCTTTTATTCTTTTACTTGTTTCAGTCATTTGACTGCAGCCATGCATTTATGTGTATATAGGGGCTATACATATTCATGCACACACACACACACATGTATGTATGTATGTATGTATACAGATGCAGACCTAGACAGTAGTACATCTTTATGCAGACAGTCATATACACACTGACATAGATTATAAATACCTAGATGTCAGTACACACTCACCAACATGAACATGCAAGAATTTATGCAAATACAGAAACGGATCAACATGAAGTACCACATACACATCCTCAACATATATTCAGGCTTGTAAACACAAACATGCATTCTTACACACACAAACACACTACAAAGATTCTGCATTAATGGATTTTTATACAATTTCTTCCAAACAGAGCACTTCTAAAACACAAACATTCAAGCGAGCTTGAGTGGAATACAACAGTTGAGGTTTGCTATGTAACTGACCTACTTCACAACATTATTGTCTCTTTCACCGAAGCCACAAGTATAATGTAGCATTTTATCTATATGTATGTACATTGATATCAATTACTTCTTCATAAACATTCATAAAACACATTATGCATAGAGTACACACACACACATATATATATGATGGATTCTCCCACTGAAGACGATATGCTCTGCACAAATGATTTATTTATAGTGATCAAATGCATGTGCCGTATATTAGCCGACTCCTTCCATTAAATCACTGTTGCTCGAACAGATGCACAGTGTACCATGCATCAAGTGTCGAAGTGATCGCAGAACAATGAAGTGAGATGAAGTGTTTTGCTCAAGAACACAATGCACCACTCAGCCTGGGATATGAAATCACGATCTCGTGATCATAAGGGTCACACTCTAACCACTAGGCCATGCATATGCACATTTATACACGCATAAATTTATATCTATATATATGCAGATATCATCATCATCATCATCATCATTCAATATATGTTTTCCATGCTGGCATGGATTGGACAGTTTGACAGGAGCTCTTTTACTTGTTTCAGTCATTTGACTGTGGCCATGCTGGAGCACTGCCTGTAGTCAAGCAAATCGATCCCAGGACTTATTCTTTGTAAGCCTTGTACTTATTCTATCAGTCTCTTTTGCCAAACCACTAAGTTATGGGGACGTAAACACACCACCATCAGTTGTCAAGCGATGTTGGGGGGACAAACACAGACACACAAACACACACACATATACATATACACACACACACACATATATACATATATATACGACGGGCTTCTTTCAGTTTCCATCTATCAAATCGATTCACAAGGATTTGGTCAGCCTGGGGCTATAGCATAAGACACTTGCCTAAGGTGCCACGCAGTGGGACTGAACCCAGAATCATGTGGTTCGTAAGCAAGCTACTTACCACACAGCCACTCTTACTAGAGAGCTGTCCAGGCCCAATTGTCAGTTTTGTTATGGTTCCTATGGCTGGATGCCCTTCCATATACCTACTTATATACATAAGTACATATATAATCAAATGAATAATAACATACAATAGATAACTGTCAGCTCATTACAACTGTTTCTTACTTAAGTTTTTAATAGAAGAATGATAAAGTCAGAAAACAGCACAGCTCCCATGACTTTCGGAAACATTTTTTCACGCTAAGAGTTGCTGAAGCATGGAACAAACTGCCAGCATCAGTTGTTAGTTGTCAGAGCACTGCATCCTTCAAAACTTCCATGCTTCCTGAGATTCGCCAACACTACACCTGATTTTCTCCCCTCCATGCACACGCAAGCATGTATATGACTCATACACTGTTCACTTTCCAGACATTTGTACATTACTGCATATGCTTTATATGCACTTTTGACAAGTTGTGGTGCACCTGAGCACTGTATACAATAATTTCATTATTATTATTCTTTTTATATGAGAACATTACTCCATTACAAAAGACTTTAATCATCAAATGAGAAGAAATTTTACAAACAATAGAATATCCCAAGAATACAGTAAGGATGTGGTTGAAGTCTGTCGAGGCCAACTATGAAATGGGAGAATGACCAACTAAGTTGGCCATTGAAGTTAAGAATATAGTTCTTGAAAGTGTGAAATGTGATATCTAAGGTCAGTAACCCAGGTAAGAAGGTGAGAAGCTTACTTATAGTAGTAAAATGTATTTCTCTTTGAGCGTACAAGCAGGGTGCAAAGAGCACCATACGAGCGTGATCGTTGACAGAGCGGCTAACCGGCTTCCATGCCAGTGGCACATAAAAGACACCATCCGAGTGTGATCATTACCAGCATCGCCTTACTGGCACTTGTGTCCCGTGCTAGTAGGGTGCCAAGAGCACCATCCGAGTGTGATCGTGCCAGTGACACGTAAAAGGGCACCATTCGAGTGTGATCGTTACCAATGTCGCCTTACTAGCACCTGTGCTGGTGGCATGTGTAAAAAGATTCAAGCGAGGTCGTTGCCAGTACCACCTGACTGTCCCCTGTGCTGGTGGCACGTAAAAAGCACCCACTACACTCTCGGTGTGGTTGGCATTAGGAAGGGCATCCAGCTGTAGAAACTCTGCCAAATCAAGATTGGAGCCTGGTGCAGCCATCTGGTTCGCCAGCCCTCAGTCAAAATCGTCCAACCCATGCTAGCATGGAAAGCGGACGTTAAACAATGATGATGATGATGATGATCAATTTAAATGATGATGATGATCAATTTGCTGTAGATATAACACTGTACAGGTGATAGGATAGTAATAGGTAACATCGCCCTCAGGTAGTAATTTGAAAAGAAATCTCCTTAAACTCCAATTAAGTTTGTAATTAACTAATGAGAGGGTCTTTGCATGATCACATCACCTGCTAGAAATAGTAATGAAATCTTCTTGAAATCACATTCCAATAATCTTAAACAAGAAAAGGATACATTGAATAATGCAGTTCCTAACACAGAACGTGTTGGGTTGATTATTGCCGGAATGTCACGGAATCACATATCTGTTCAATAAGAGTTGTTTGGGGTGTAAGCAACAAGAACGACGACAACAACAACAACAACAACAGTAGCAGCAACTACAGTGGAGGTACAATGGCCCAGTGGTTAGGGTAGCGGACTCGTGGTCGGAGAATCACGGTTTTGATTCCCAGACCGGACGTTGTTTCTATTTATTGAGTGAAAACACCTAAAGCTCCACGAATCTCTGGCAAGGGGTGGTGGTGACCCCTGTTGTACTCTTTCGCTCCAACTTTCTCTCACTCTTTCTTCCTGTTTCTTGTCCCCAACTTCCTACACAACTGCTGAGCCTGGATGTGCATTCATCCATCCGTCGATGCTCTCGGTGTTGGGGGTTGACCTGCTTTCTTTTCTGCAGGTCTTATGAATAGCAAAGGACCATGTTTCGGACTTCTCCCATCTTGCGAGCTCTGGAACAAAGACCGTTCGCTCAACATCAACAACAACAGCAGCAGCAACTACAAGCTTGTAATGAATCAATGAGGAACGAATCTTCTATACAAATCAACTAGGCTGCCTTTATACAGTCAATGAAGCTGCTTATATTAGTTGGCAAATTTTATTCAGATCGCAATGAACTAATGTTGTGAAGGCTTAATTTCTTGTTGTGCAATGAGCTACAATCATCACAGTTCCTGACATTCCATTACCATTCCCCACCTCTACCAAATATCCAGACACAAATTCTAAACACTCTAGATCACTATGCCACAAGCCAATGTTTAAGCCTATAAGTGGTGACTTGACCTGCTAGAGATAGCAGCTAAATCTCCTGAATCATTTTCAAATGCCTTAGAAAAGGAAGTAGATATTAGATGATGTACTCCTAAATGCACTGTGTCTTGAAGAAAGATAGAATATCACAGTTTTAATGCCTTTCATTGTGGGTCTTCAGAATCTAGGTGACCTGGAGCTAAACTCTAACAATGTGTGTGTGCACGTGCGTGCATGTGTGTGTGTACAAGCGCGTGCATGTGTGTGTGAGCATGCATGTGTGCATGCGTGTAAGCTGAGTTGTCAGAGATTTGGATAAATTACCTTATGGTAATTGTTTCCTAAACTTTGTGCTCCGAGTTCAAATTCCACTATGATTATCTTTACCTTTCATCCTTTAACAAGCCACATATAAGTTCCCAGTTCTTTACTAGGATTGATTCTTCCTCTTCATTCTGTCTCTCTTTATTTCTGTTCGTCTACTCTTTTCTGTATTCATGTTATAGAAAGAGGGTTTTGTCAAGTCTAAAAATGTCCAAGACATACCATATGTAATGATAGCACTTCTATGATTTCAAGGAACACACACACACACACATACAGTGTCTCCAAAAATGTATACATACTTTAATATTTGATAATGCACATAAATTTCATTTTTTTTTTTTTTTAGATTTAGTCCATTAGAAATAATGAAGAGGACTGGATTAATCTTTGAACAAAAGAAATGTAGCCTAAAGTGCAACTGGATCTCTGAAAATGTATTTGAAGTGCAAAGACAATTTACGAGAAAGTTTCAAAGAGATCCACCAACACAACTTACCATCACTTGAATTAGAGGTAAGTTTGAAGCAGATAAAACTGTTCAGAAAGTCTCAAAGAAATGAGAGTTTTGCAAAAGATGTCTCTCTTCAGCCCTTTCAATTTTGTTCATCACACAGTTTCTTTCACCTAAGCCACCAGACAGATATACACTGCCTGCTCTTCCCAGCCACATATATATATATGTGATCATGTGTGTACCATTGGCAATTTTTTTCCTCTGTCTTCCCTTCCTTGGATCTTTCCTTTTCCTATGTTTCTGACGAAGAGCTCTGCTTGAAACGTTAAATCCTCCTTCTTTCTTTCCTTTCCTGAGCGTCCAGTAACACTATACTTGTTCCACGTCCTCGCATTGTTGTGTTTTCTCTGTGTGTTTTCATGTTTGGATTAACTATATATATATATATTATTTATATCATTAGATACATATTGCCAAAGTTGACAAAAATCAAGCATCCATTGCATTTTGAACTGTTGTTAATAAGAATGGTCCAAGCATTTCTGACTTATGGAATTATGCCAAACAGCAGCTGTTACATGTAGGATGGTCCAGTTATCAGCTGAGTCCATTGTAAAGATTGTCCCACACCACAGCTTTTTTTGGCTGGGAAGAGCAGGCAGTGTGTATCTGTCTGGTGGCTTAGGTGAAAGAGACTGTGATGAACAAAATTGAAAGGGCTAAAGAAAGATATCTTCTTTTGCAAAACCCTCATTCACCTTTATCAGGTTTCACTTGAAAAAGAGGGTAGAGGGGGCAAGTTTTGCTCCCAGCAAATTCATATAATGTTGGATGACAGCAGTAAGTGTGGTGAATGTGGCTCAAGTAAATGGACCGGCTCCGAATTTCTGCTGGTAGATTAGAGAAGGACCACTTGGAGAGGACATGTGTGCTAGTGGTTAGGGTGGTCATGATTTTTATAGGGGTTTCCACAAGTAGCCCTTGAAAATCTGTCTCCCTAATTTAGAATTTTTCTTTGTTTGAATTGTGTATAATTTCCCTTGTTTACCTTTTTTTTATGTAATTCCAGAAATCCCACACCTTTGATCCTTTGTGATTAATAAAGAAAGCATTATAATTATTATAATTGTTGTTGTTATTATTTTAGATATCATACAGTATACAATTTGGTGAGGTTGTTGATTGAAGATATTGTGTCTACCAGAAGGCAGCGAGCTGGCAGAAACGTTAGCACGCCGGACGAAATGCGTAGCCGTATTTCGTCTGCCGTTAGGTTCTGAGTTCAAATTCTGCCGGGGTCTACTTTGCCTTTCATCCTTTTGGGGGCGATAAATTAAGTACCAGTTACGCACTGGGGTTGATGTAATCAACTTAATCTGTTTGTCTGTCCCCTCTATGTTTAGCCCCTTGTGGGTAATAAAGAAACAGATATTGTGTCTACCAGGGTTTTATACTGTTTGTCAAGTCACAACAAGGACCTCAGACAGATAGTACTTTACACAATATGTGTGCACATGCCAACAAAATGGTGCCAGGTTACAAATATACAAAGTGGGGTATAAAAATCTAAAGTGGAAGTATACAAAAATAAATATTGTTTTCCATCTTACTGTTAATTTTGTTATATTTTGAAAAATAAAAATTTATTCTATAGTTTATTATTGTTTATATTTCGAATTATGTACATATGAAGGTATTAAGTGCTTAGGGCCTCTATGGGTCTTAATCTGGACCTGAGTATAATACTCTATTTTTTTTCTTCTTTTATATTTCCCTAGTATTAAATAGGTATGTTATGTCTACACATCTTAAAATCACTTGCTTCAATTTAGTGCATTTGTGAAAATAATGCTTCAATGAATTGCAAGTTATGTATGTATTAACAACACAGAAGACAATTCAGACTAGATAGAAACAGCAGCCAACTCTTGCTCAAATCACTCCTTATTGTCTTGTATGTGTGTGTGTGTGTACATTCAGTTGTGGCCAAAAGTTTGGAGTATTTAAAAAAAAATTAAAATTGTTATGCCCAAGCACAATTTGACTCAAATTGTCATTTAATATAAAAATCATAATTTTCATACATATGTTTCAAACTTATGCCCAAGTAATAATATATTGCAAATTAAATATAACTTTAAGCATTTCATATATATTTCTTTACTACCCACAAGGGGTTAAACATAGAGGGGACAAACAAGGACAGACAAACGGATTAAGTCGATTACATCGACCCAGTGTGAAACTGGTACTTTATTTATTGACCCCAAGAGGATGAAAGGCAAAGTCGACCTCAGCGGAATTTGGACTCAGAACGTAACGACAGACGAAATACCGCTAAGCCTTTCGCCCGGTGCGCTAAGCATTTAATATAAAGATTCTAATTTTCAGACCTATGTTTGAAATTTTTGAGCACAGCTGCATATGTATATCATGTATGTATCAGCCTATTCGAAGTCTCTGCATAGTAGTTAGACATGGTAAAAAGTCAAATTCCCCTCAAATCACACACTCCAATATTAGCATGTAGACACAAACATTAGTAATAATATGTGCTCATTGACTAGTGCATGCACACACACACCAGGCACAGTCTGAAGGAGTTTTCAAAAGGAGGGCACAAGGTCAGAAGGTAATACAATTCCAGGAGAAAAGGGCGTAATAACATTATTTAGAATACCATGCTTCTTTTCTTAAGGGAGGCATGTGCCCCTGAAGCCCCACTTCCTTGGGTCCATTCCTGCACACAGTAATTTGTTTATTTGCATGAGCACATGCATACAGAAACATGTTAGCTTCTGAAGCTTTGAAGTAACTCAAGCTGCTAGAAATAGCAGCCGATTCTCATCATGGGTAAAAAAAGAAGGACACAGTTGGAATAGCTTTTATTTTATGGGCTCAAGAACAGCAACTAATGGAATGCCTTCAATATAACCAAAGACAGAGTTTCTGAGCAGTCATTCAATCTTTCATCATCATCATCATCGTTTAACGTTCGCTTTCCATGCTAGCATGGGTTGGACGAATGACTGAGGTGCTGGCGAACCAGATGGCTGCACCAGGTTTCAATCTTGATCTGTCAGAGTTTCTACAGCTGGATGCCCTTCCTAATGCCAACCACTCTGAGAACGTAGTGGGTGCTTTTACATGCCACTGGCACGAGGCCAGTCAGGCGGTACTGGCAACAACCTTGCTCGAATCTTTTACACATGCCACTGGCACAGGTGCTAGTAAGGCGACGCTGGTAACGATCACACTTGAATGATGTCCTTTACGTGTCATCGGCACGGAGGCCATATAGCCGCTCTGGCAACGATCACGCTCGGATGGTGCTCTTAATACCCTACTAGAAAAGTTGGACTTAAGAAGCATCAGATGTGGTGTGCAAGAGAGATGACTGTGCTGGTATGGTCATGTGGCGAGAATGGGTGAGGATTGCTGTGTGAAAAAGTGCCACACCCTAGTGGTTGAGGGAACCTGTGAAAGAGGTAGACCCAGGAAGACCTTGGATGAAGTGGTGAAGCACGACCTTCGAACAGATAGACATTCATACAAAGTGGTGGAAGTTGACTCATGAGTAAGACCACTTCTTAGACCCATTTCACTGTAAGAAACATATCTCACATTTGGTCTCCCCATTGCTGGTGACATCTCCTGTGGCTCCTGAGGCCTGCAAGGGACCTCAAAGTCATTCCAACACTGACCACAAGTCTGCCTTCCATCAACAACCCAACCATCTGGATTCTGGGAACTACAATACTGGTTGAGTCCACTGTCTGACCTACACACTCTGCTACACAGTGTATACAAAAATACATGCTGATAGATGAGGGTATCTCCAGAACCATGCTTCTAGCTGAATAAGCATTTCTTTGAGAAGCAAATACAACCATACTGGTCCCATGGAAGAGACTCTTTTGTGCCCTTCCCAGGAAGAGGGTTCACATCCTCCATATTTTATCAGCATGTTTCAACTCAGTGTATGTAATGCTATAGTTCTTGAATACTTTAACACCATTAGCAATCAGATTCCTCCTCAGTTTCCTATCTGATGCAAGATCTTCCGAGGTCTTAGTACTGATATTGATCTTTTTAAGTGTGTCTTTAAAATTGTCTTTGAAATGTTTGCCTGACTTGTACTGGGAATGTTTTCCTTGCTCTAGCTTACCATACGATACCTGTTTTGGCAAGTGGGTGTCCTCTAAACAAGCATGCATAAAGCAATTTTTACATCCAACTTAACATGATTGTTTTGTTAGAACACCAAATACTGCTGTATTTACCTTGAGAGGACCTCTCATATGGAGGCATACTACAAAAAAAGCACACATATTTATATCATTGGCAGAATTGTCTGCCATGGGCACCAGAATTGCCAGATCACATGATTTCAACGTACCTAGACTCCTCAGTGGCAGGCATCTGGTAGCTGCAGAAAAGCCAAATCTATCTCACTGCCAACTATATATATATATATATATATATATATATATATATATATATATATATATCAGTGTCTTTTCCAGGTACTGACATTGCAAATAACCAGCAAGCTTCTTAAAAAATAATTATTAGCAAGAGACAGTATAAATATCAAAAGACAATCTTTATATTCAACTTAACATGGATGTTTTGTGAATGCATTCTAACAAAGCATAACAAAGCATCCATGTTAAGTTGGATATAAAAATTGCCTTTTGGTATTAATAGTTTCTGTTCTTAATAATTATTTTTTAAACATACAACATTTGTGTGAGTGGGTGTATCCCAACAACATTTCTTGACAACTAGTACTGGTTTGTTTATGTATTCATAAGTTACCAGTTCAGCTAGAGAGACCAATAAAATAGGTGCAAGACTTTAAAAAAATAACTATAGGTGTTGATTTGTTTGACTGAACACTTCAAGATGGTGCTCCAGCATGGTTGCAGTCCAATGACAGAAATAAGTAAACGCTAAAAGATGAAGTTAGATCACTGGATGTTAGGTCTTCATCATCATCGTTTGACGTCCGCTTTCCATTCTAGCATGGGTTGGACAGTTCGACTGGGGTCTGGGAAGCCAGGAGGCTGCACCAGGCCCAGTCTGATCTGGCAGTGTTTCTATGGCTGGATGCCCTTCCTAACGCAAACCACTCCATGAATGTAGTGGGTGCTTTTTACGTGCCACTGGCACAGGTGCCGGTCAAGGCTGGCAACGGCCACAATCGGTTGGTGCTTTTTACGTGCCACCGGCACGGCGGCCAGTCAAGGCAGCACTGGCAATGGCCACGTTCAGATGGTTCTTTTACATGCCACTGGCACTGGTATCACAACTACAATTTCCATTGATTTTTGATCGATTTCGATTTTACTTGCCTCAACAGGTCTTCACAAGCAGAGTTTTGTGTCCCAAGAAGGAAAGGTATGCATAAGTGGTGGCTACATCCCAGGTAGAGGCCAAGTGTTATGGTCTCACTTGTCCTGCCGGAGACGACAAAGTATCATGGAAACTTGCTCCAAGAGGAACCTTCAAAGGATTACATTTCAGGGAGGAAGATTTGAGAGAAAAACGTTTCTTGTAAGATTATTTTCAGGACAATGAATGGAGGAAACGAGGGTGCATTGATTAAGAGTACCTGAGGTATGGTGGAAAACACTTTACTTGTTTCAAGACATTATAGTTGTTGCTATGGAAAGGACAGAAAGCAAATCAAAGTGCATTGGCAGACGTAGTTACAGTTTTCTGATGAGTGAAGTTTCCCAATTAAATAATCCATTTTCTTTTAATCATAGGGTGACATGCCGTGCTTGAGGAGACCTGTTGAGTCAAGTACATCAACATCAAAATCAAATCAAATTGCAATCAGATGGAAATTGTAGTTGTGGTCCCTGTGCTGGTGGCACGTAAAAGGCATCATCCGATCATGGTCAATGCCAGCCCCCTCTGCCGGTGGCATGTAAAAAAGCACCCATTTGACAGTGGCCATACTGGAGCACTGCCTTTAGTCGAGCAAATCGACCCCAGGACTTATTCTTTGTAAGCCCAGTACTTATTCTATCGGTGTCTTTTGCCGAACCGCTAAGTTACAGGGACGTAAACACACCAGCATCGGTTGTCAAGCGATGTTGGGGGAACAATCACAGACACACAAACATATACACACACACATACATACATATGACAGGCTTCTTTCAGCTTCCGTCTACCAAATCCACTCACAAGGTTTTGGTCGACCTAAGGCTATAGTAGAAGACACTTACCCAAGGTGCCATGCAGTTGGACTGAACCCGGAACCATGTGGTTGGTAAGCAAGCTACTTACCATACACCCACTTCTATATATATAATATAATATATATGTATATATATATATATATATATATATATATATATATATATATATATATATATATATATATATATATACAGTTGCGGCCAAAATGTTCAGAACGGCATTGTTTTCGCCAGAAAAATTAGGTATAAGTTTTTATCAAAGTTGTTTTATATTGTATAATTTTCACAGACAATAAATACGATATTATTTGTTATTGTCTGAGATTTTGGTGTAATTTGAGAGGATAATACAAAAGTTATGGATGATTTAGTGATTTACTGCAAAACCCATGACGGCCAAAATGATCAGAACGGTTGCTTTTACTCCATGTTTTAGTATATTTAACCGTCGAGCTCTAATGTTTTGAATTTGTTTACGTTACAGTTCGATTACTAAACATTAGTAAGAATATCTGCAGTGTACTTTGTTAATATAATGCCACTTACTCCGTTACCAATTCGTCAGCAGATTATTAAGCTTCGAAAGAAGGATAATTTAAGTATTGGGTCTATTGCAAAGATTGTTAACAAGTCAAAAAGTGTTGTTCACGGTATTCTTAAGGTCTACGATGATTGTGGTTCGTGTGAAACAAGAAAGTCTACAGGTAGGCCAAGAAAAACGATTAAGAGAGAAGATCGTGCTATGGTAAAGTTGGTTAAAAGGGTTAGATTTAAAACTGTTGCTGCTGTTTCTCAGGAAATGAGCATTGTACTGAAGAAAACTTTATCTCAAAAAACTGTCTCGTCGTTTAGTTGAACATGACCTACAAGCAAGAGCACCTGCAGTGAAGCCACTGATCAGCTCCAAGAATAAAAAATGTCATCTTACCTTTGCAACCGAACATGTGTTGTGGTCTCAAGAAAAATGGCAAACGGTGCATTTCAGTGATGAATCTAAGTCTATGTTATTTGGCTCAGATGGGAAAAGGTACGTTCGTCGAAAAGCAGGCGAAAAATTGTCGCCTAAATGCCTTAAGACTAGTGTTAAATTCGGTGGAGGAAGTGTCATGGTTTGGGGGATGATATCTGGAGATGGTGTGGGCCCTTTGGTGCGATTACATGGAAAGGTAAATGCAGGAGTTTATAAACAACTTGTAAAAGATCATGTCTTGCCTGTGCTGAGAAATTCAACTAAGCGACCACCCATATTCATGCAGGACAATGCCCCATGTCACAAGACTACGGCGGTCATGAACTTCCTCAAGGCTGAAAAAGTTATTGTTATGGATTGGCCTGCTCAAAGCCCAGATCTCAATCCTATTGAAAACATGTGCTGGAGTCGGAAAGACAACATCCAGGTCTCCTGGAGAAGGTTCGAAAGCCAGAAATCCTAAAACAACCGAGCAATTATGGAATGCCCTTCAGGAAGAATGGAATAAGATCACCCAGCAAGAAATTGAAAATTTGATTTCCTCATGCAGTCAAAGTTTGATTGAAGCTAAAGGGCTTCACACTAAATATGAAATAATTCCAGCATTCTCTGTCACTTTTGATTATTTTATTTTTTCAACCGTTCTGATCATTTTGGCCACCATGGGTTTTACAGTAAATCACTAAATCATCCATAACTTTTGTATTATCCACTCAAATTACACCAAAATCTCAGACAATACTAATTAATATTGTATTTATTGACTGTGAAAATTATAGAATATAAAACAACTTTGATAAAAACTTATACCTTCTTTTCTGACAAAAACAATGTCGTTCTGCACATTTTGGCCGCAACTGTATATATATATATATATATACATACGCACACATATGTATAATTCAAAAGCATCTTGTACCATTTGCATGGCTTTCATCAGATTTGCCATTATAAGCTTTGAATCAGAACAAATGTGTTTGAATTTACAAGCAAGGGGTAAAAAAAAAAAGTCGAGTGTAATTATTATAGCGTTGAGATAACTCTAGAGATACTGTCTCAATAGCCTACTGTTCACGTGACTAAGCATGTCCGATTAAATTCATGGCTGGGAAGTATAATTTCAGCCATTTTCCTATCAAGTTTCTCGTATTTCCAAGCGCATAGATGAGTTCGATGGGATAGGCTGCATTAAATATTGTAATGCACATAAACATTCATCCAATTTTTTAAAAGGCTTTCCAGTCCAGTATTCAATAAGACGCCTAAACGAAGAATTGTATTTCAGATACACAATAAATATATATAGTGAACTGCTTATTTAAAATTTAATTGCTAGATTTTTTAAAAATCAACTTTTTGTTTATAAAGTAGCTGACCGAAATTTAACAAAGGTTTGACCTTCAGATATCTAGGTTTTGTATTTATTTGGTATCATGATTGGCCATGAATTTTCATAATAATCGGTGTCATCATTTCGTTCATCAATCGATTCATTGCTCTGATATATGGACGTCTAATTATTTAAATATATATATATCATCAGACGTTCACACTGACTATATTTAATTTTGATCTGAATGATTCAAAGCCATTACTTTTTTTTTATCGAGACATGTGGCTAACAAGTGCAAAATTAAAACATTTAGGTCTTTCTCTTGAAACTTCTACCATTGACTGGAGCAGACTACGACTGAATAACTTTACTAAAATGTCTGACGGCTGTCTGCCAGTGACGTCAGATGTCTTAACAGGAAAATTACTTAACTAAAATCAATCCGCACTGTTTGTATACAATAACAATCATAACATAAATTACGTACTTAATGTTATCGACTGAAAATATTGATATACTTCTTTTTTATTCGCGCAAACATATTGTCCAAACATTTTAATGTTACATTTTATCATTCAACTGCTGTTTTCAAATAGCAAAACTTTAAAAAATAGGTTCTATTTCTTACAAGCGTATTAGTATTTTTAGTGCTTACTGTATTTCATGTATAAATATTGGGTAGTTGTTCGGCAAATCGGTGTCAAATAGTAGTAGAATCTTATATTGTGTTATGGCTTCTGAAATTTTCCTTCATATTCCTTAACCCCTCCAAATTTTACGAAGGTTTTTTTCCCCTCTGTTTTAAACTCATCAATTACCAATTGCAAAAAATAAGAATCTCAGAACGTTTTCCAGAATGGATGGATACATCAAATTAGCGGTCAGAAGACTCGGAGACAGAGAAGACGCTTCAGAGTTGATGCGGTTGCCTTATGATACGTGTTGGTCTGATCTAGAATGTATGGTACGTACTTGTATTTCCTTTCATAATTCTTTTTTTTTTTGCTTCTCTGAAGCCGAAATGATAAAAAATAAGCGAAACACAGACACCCCACTACCTAATAACAGTAGTGTAGTGGTTGTTATTTTAGTCTTTCGAAGTTGTTTTTCTAGACTAACTTTGCAGTCTTGTGCCTATGTTTTGGTAAACATCATGACAATAAATAAAATACTGCCTCTTTATAAGACGAATAACAAAATGAAAACAAAGACTGTTAACCAACTTATGACCCGTTTTGATGGCAAAAAATAAAAAAAAATGTGTGTGCATGTATATATATATATATATATATATATATATATTATATATATAATAATAATAATAATATTGGGGAGTATAGCTCCAAACTTACAGGGAAAAATTCAATTTAGTATTAAATCAAATTTCACAGTATAAATATATAAATTATGTCTATCACTGTTTGAGTTGCATAATAGTGGGTTTATCTGGAATTCATATTTTATATATATATATATATATATATATGTGTGTGTGTAATTATATTTTGAGTCACAAATTTACAAAGATAAACAATAAGAAAATGTATTTGAGAGTTGCGTGGTCTAATAGTATTTTTTTTGTGTTATATATAAATCTTGGTCGGTAAATAAACAATTAAATTTGAAAGGGAGACATTGTTTACATATATATATATATATCCGACTGAATGAAAAATATTCTTTGCACGAAACCAATTATTTGTCCGCCAAAGTACACACCCGTATTTATATATATATAATTATAATTCTTTATATATATATAATTATAATATATATATTTATCTTTAGTGTGTGTATGCAGGTTATTTGTCCGCCAAAGTACACACACGTATTTATATACATAATTATAATTCTTTATATATATATATATATATATATATATATATATATATATATATATATATATATATCTTTAGTGTGTGTATGCAGGTAAAAAAAATAAATAAATATCGCAATGTAGTTATTATATGGATATTGATACAATATTACAGGAAGTATTTTGGTATGCGTTGCTCGGACTGTGTTAGTTTCTTGAAAATAATTATTGTTTTGTTATTCCCTGCTGAATTATCGACGATCAATGGAGAAGCTAACCTGTAGCCATTTCTGTGTCATCATTTTATTGACTGACTCACCCAGACAAACAGACAGATGTTTGTCAGTTTATTATTTTCTTTAAAATAATAATAATAATAATAACCACCCAATTACGTTTATTTTAAAAAAAATTGTTTTTAAAAGACAGCAAACAAATGTAGTTATATTTTAGTCTATGTTTGTTTTTAAATTTTAAAAGACTTGTGTTTTTAATTTCATCTCCACCTTGATCTGAGTAAGAAAAATTCTTTCCGCGATCATCCCTAATTTTTTACCTTTTATTATTTGACAAAATAAAATTACATCCATTATTGAATGTATCCTTCATTTTTCTAGGACAGTTGGGCGTGTGATTTAGCTATTCTTTCTAGCTGCTCAAACAGCCACATAATTTGGCTGGTACTTTATTTAATCGATCTTGAGAATGATGAAAGGCAAAGTCGACGTCCCGGCTTAATGCGATATAACAAAATATTTCAGGATATTTTAGTCTGACACTACCATATTCTGCCAATCCAACTCGCTCTCATAGTAATAATAATGGCTCATGTTTATATTTACTTTAGTGTTGAACAATAGACATTGAGAGAACCGTGAGAACGGATGACGTCACTTCCTATATAGCTCCGGTTTCGTCTAAACACTTCTTATATAGATATATAGTAGATGGGTTAGTTACCCCGGTTCTATTCATTTTTACCCTTTTCCGATTTTTTATTTATTTATTTTTGTTTGGAAAATCCTGTTTAAATAAAAGCAGAAAAAAAAATTTTCTTTTCTATTCTTTAATAAATAATTTTGACGCAATCAACTTGTTTTTATTGGTTTCTGTATCTATTTAACAAATATGGAGATTTATAGTTTTTTTTTTATACGTTTTAGGATAAAACCTCCGAATGTAAGATTGTAAGAAAGGTATTGCCGTATTTATTGTGGCGTTCATATCCTCTCATACATTATGAGAAGATATTAGGGTGAGAATTTCCATCTTGAATGCTTTTTTAAAAATTTTTTTAGAAGAAATAGTAATATCCACAGTACAGAATTCGATAGTGTGCAATATAATGCCATATATCAATGGTATTCAGTACTCCCCCCCCCATAATCAACACTAAGCATATATGTATATACACACACACACACAAATTTTATCCATAATCGTTAAGTCCAATAAAATATTTTGTTTCAGCTCTTCAGGAACACAAACACTCATTCTCTTTCATATATATATGTATATATATATATTGTGTGTGTGTATGTAATTTCTATTTTTCAAACGTTTTTACAAAAAATAAATAAAAATAAACACCATGTAATGTAATGTAATGTATTAACTAGTACCCTGTGTAATAACTACGACAATTAAATAGCGATGTAACAATAATTATGGTAATTTAAATTATCGGCACCCGACAATGTTTACTTATTTAATCGCCGATGTGTGATTGATAATTTTTTTTTTCGTTTGATGTCTAATATGGAAATAATATATTTTTTGCAATTGTTCCAAAATAATACCTTTTTGTTGGTTTTAGATAATTGAAGAAAGATTTTCTCAACGAATTTATGCTATTCAGATGAAAAATAAAATAGTGTTCCTAACGTTTTTACAATAAGTTAATAGCTGGTAGAATGCTATTTCTCCACACATGCAAGTAATATCCAGCTAATTTTAGATGTTTATGTTGGGAAGGTTAGGTCACCCCCCTCCTTCGTACTTTGATCATTTACATTGTGTTAGTAGGCAATGGATTCTTTTCTCTGTTGACGAGGCCGTTTATTTATTTATTGTAAGGAAATGTTGAGAATAGTTTCAAACCGGGTATATTGCTACTACTCATTTTATAGAAAGTCCTTGGGGGGGGGGGTAAGGACCATTTGCTTGAAATTGCCCTGTATTGTGTGAAACACTGCTTTAAAAATATCAACTTAAAAAAAATTTTTTTTTCATCGGTTCCACATTGGACTGCTTCGGCTTTTATTTCTTTGTAAAAAACACGTTGTATTGAAATTAATTTTTCAACAGATTCTCTCTCCAGTATCACTCTAGACAAGTGTTTTTCAATGAGGGTTCGTATGACCCCTGGGGTGGGGATCCATATAAATTTTTTGCTGTTAAAGATTATGTGCAATAAATTGATTATTCAGTACACAAAATCTTTCAACAGTTTTTTTTTAATACAGTTCCTAATAATATTTAATTATAAAAATATAATAGGATTTTTTTTTTAAACATTGAATGGCTACGAGGGTCCAGCCAACTAAAATTGGAATCGAAGGGGTCTATAGGTGAAAAATAGTTCAGAACCACACTACTCCATTAGACGCTTGCTTTTCCACCCTCAGTTGCAAGAAAATGGTTATCAGACTTACTTCATTGTCGAGCAGTAGCAGTAATCAGACAATTGCTAACAACTATTGCGACTACTTCATTTTAACAAGGAATTTTCTAGAGAAAAGTTGGTTAGATTCTGCAAAGTTCTATAAATATTTCTGGCGATCTTTCGATTTTGGGACATATAAATACGAGAAAGTTACTGCCGATGGGTTTGGTAGTAAATAAACTCTCGTTTTTTTTCTTTAAATGGTAATATAGATATATATATGTGTGTGTATCAAATGCCTCTCATTTGGGCCCTGTGTAATTGCTATGAGCGATCTTTCGGTATCTGTAATATATTTTTGTTTCAAGATTTAATAACAAAACAAATGTAAAATAAATTATACACATGATAATTTAAGTCTGGCTATTGAGTTGAGAGACTGTGTAAATATTTGTTCGTCGTTATTTAATATATTGATGCCCGGACGACCAGCTGTTAATCTGGATTTAATATTTTTAGCCTCGTTGCTGAAATACGATCAGTGTTTTGGTCACCTAAGCAAGTTATTAGTGAAAGCAGGGGTATTTGGTGCTTTGAGGATTAAACACAATATATTCACAAGCCAACTAAAGAGCCTCCATGCGCTCCTCGACTTGCTTAAAATTGCAACCAAATCTTCCTCAAATACACCTTACACCTTAAATAACGACAAAAAAAAAAACATTAGATAATCTAGATGTCTTCAGAATGAACGATGGTCACGGCTGGAATGCCCTTGATCGTAGACGTCTTGATCAGGATTAACTATAAGTTAAACGATAGTAACCACCTTAATTTTTTTTTAAACACAAACTTTGTCTTACTGCTAATGTATGTTTGAATTTTAAAATTGTCCCGTACTGATTAGGATTCCATTAGATGTAGACTCCCCTTATACACTATCAATAATTGGTAGCGTGTCCCTTAAAGTGGTCATCTGTTGCTATCCATCGTTTTCCCCTTATATCTATCGTACGCCATCGCGATATCACTGGGGGTCTTTCTTGTATTTGCTTATTTTATCGGTTTCAGCTCCATGGGCTCTGACCATACAGAGGGACTAGGTGCAGGTTACTTATCGATATCTACCTGACAAACTGTTAAGTTTTACAGCATAAACACACTCATTAGGAGCGCAGGTTCTATACACACTTGTGCATACGTGTATGTTATGCATGTATATATGCAAGATGATGATCATCATCATTTGACGTCCATATTCCATGCTGGTATGGACGGTTTGACAGGATGTGTCCAAGGATTGTATCAACCTCCGTCTGCTTTGGCATGGCTTTTACAGCTGGATGCCCCTTCTAACGCTAATACACACACACACACACATATATATTTAATGAACTTTTGCACAAATTGTCTACCAAATTCCACATGAGATATTAATCACTCTTGGACTATAGTAGAAGACATTTGGTCAGAATACTTTGCAGTGGGATAGAATATGATGGATACCACATGGTCGCTAATCGAACTTACGACACAGTCATGCGTTTGCATATATTATGTAATTATTCATTAATTCAAGATCAGATCTGATTTAACAGGCTTAAGGTTAAACAAATTTCAGCTCTGTCCATACTATCATTTTAGTTCTGGCATAGCGTATCTAAAACTATATTATTGAATGTGTCTTTTTTGCTTTTTTGTTAAAGGTAGTGGTGAAGAGGATTTGGGTATTATTTCTAGCTGAGTGAGTGACTTTATCGAGGCTACGGTCATTGATTTGCAATCTTGCAAGCATGTGTATCTGGGTTTGATCACATTGTTTGGTACTCAGTGCAGGTTTTCTACTTTAACCCTGGGTTGATCAGTGTGAAACTTGGTACAGAAATTGTGTGGAAGCTTGTTGAAGATGTGAGTGCTTTTTGCCAGTCTATATCAGTGAAGGATATTAAATATTGGCAAGAAAAAAAAAAAAAATGAACGAAGTTCCCTAAGTCCCTTGTTTGTTACAGGCAGTCACCATCAGAATACAGTGAACCAATTATTGACCCATTGGCAACTTGTAACCAACAAGGTTATTGTTTATAAATTGTAATATAAATAAATGTAGGTCAGTCTGATAGTATAATATGGTGTGACAGCATTGCATTTCAGAGAATAATACAAATCTGGTTGAACTGTACAGGTGAATAGTTGTAGCTTCTGCATGAGAAGGTGATCATTATTTACACCTGGTAGGTGTTTATAGCAAATGTTGTTATTGGAACTATGAATGTGTGAGTGTTGAGAATTTATTCTGAGAAGAATTTGTGGGTATTTTATTTTAAACTTATCTAGTCTAAAGATGATGGATTACTGTGGTAAATTTGATTTGTTGTTTATCCCTGGTTAGCCTGATCAAGCAAATCTTTGACCCCAAACATTCAAGCCTTGACTGTCCCATCATCTTTTATATCTGTATAATCAAATGTATCCTTCTCTAAGACCTTTGGAACTGCCACATTAACGTCTTTGACTTGATCACTTTCAATTGTTGTTGGTTAGTGTTGTCAAAAAGAAAATTCCAGCAGATGCAATGTCAGGAAAAAAGCAGTTTCACAGAATGTTTAAGCACATAGTCTGAGTATTGAGTTAAAGTAAGACTGACAAGTGCAGGAGAGACAGCTGTATTGAGTTTAAATGATGATAAAACAAATTAAATACTCAAGATTTGAGAAACTGTCAGCAGATGTTCTGGTCTCTGTTTTAGTTTCCATTTCAACACAAATACTGGGTTCAGTTTTTGGACAAAGCACTAGACTTTCCCTCTCACATACTTAGCAAACCTGATTTTAAGAGAATTGTTGGTGTCAAAACTACTTGACTGTGATTGTTACCAATCCAAGTAATTAAGTTTGCTTTATAATCTTTAGGTAGAGAGTTAAGTTGGGAATTCTCAGCATAAACTATCAAAAAATTATTGATATCTTGAATGACAATGTGCATCATTTTGTAAGGTTCACTATGACTAAAGACATTTTGCTATCATATAGAATATAATCTTAAATGATGGCATATTTTGAACCCATATTGAGGTGTCTGAAACCATCATTTATAATTATAAATGATTGTTTTTATAATTATAATTGCCTCTTTGATCATGTTTGTCAGTTACCATGTTTCCATTTCAGGATACAAAATGAAATTGGTTTATATTTTGGCATCTTAGGTGGTGAATTGGCAGTCACTAGAGCATTGGGTGAAATGCTTGCAGTATTTATTCTGGTTCCTTTCATTTTAAGTTCAAATAACACGGAGATCAACTTTGCCTTTCATTCTTCTAACAGTCTAGAGCAGTGAACTAGCAGAATCATTAGTATATATATATATATATATATATATGCATGCATGTCTTTAATTTGCAAATCAGGATACTGGTACAAGAGAAATCACAATAACAGCCAGACTATTGGATGTTGTCATACATCACTGGTCTCAATGCACTTCCTTGCATCATTATAGCTTTCAAATAATGCCACCCCAATGGCTAGGTGAGCAGGTTAACATTTCCCCCAAACAGAAACCTGTACACTGCAGGGTTACCCATTCAATGTTAAATAGTGTTTTGCTCAAGAACATAACTGTGTGTGTGTGTGTGCATGCACACTTGAATAGATAAATTGATGACAGTATTTCGTGATTTCAAGTTGCCAAATAGGTTTATGGTTACTGTGAAAAAGAATTGGAAGCATTCCAGTTGTGAGTATATGAAGTCCATCAATGTGAACAGACTGAAATAGTATCGACACCAAAAAGTTGGGGTGGTTAATATCAGGACCTATACAAAAAAAATAAATTATGAAAATAATTTACTAATAAGTATGAGATGAGCAGGATTGGTAGAGCATTGGACAAAATACATCATTATGTTTGATTGCATCTCTTTACATTTATAAGTTCAAATCCAGCCAGGGTTTACTTTCCTCTGGTTCAGTAAACTTCCTCCTGTCTGGCTCTACCAGAAGGTTGCCAAATTACTGAATTTTCCATTAAACACTTTTTAAATTACTGTAGCACCTTACAAAACTCGTTAAATTTTCTATATACATCAGTATTATCATTAATATTCTGAATTTAGTAGAAATATAAAGAAATAAAAATATGATTTAAGTAAAGAATGTTTTATCAACCTAAATACAGGTACTGTCAATAAAATAAAATAACAACTGTACTTCAAGAACCAATGATTCATTTTAGATACAGTAGAAACTTTCTTCTTTTAATGACAGTTGATTAATTAACACAAATTAGTTCAAATTTTCTTGACTAATTAACAATGCATTCTGTTACATTTTTCTTTGGGTGACAGCTGCTGGAGAGTTCTGGTTATTTGAATACCAGATAAGAGGGATTTTACTGTCCTTGGAGTAGGAATGAGTGTTGCAGTGTAATCAATAATTGAAATAAATAAAATTGACAAACCAATTAAAGGAAGCTTTATGCAGCCACTTGACTTGGTAAAAATAGCAGTCAAACCTAACTCAAATGAAAACTACTGTGAGGATGTGCACACATTGACTCCATGTATTTCTGGATTCTCACTGCCTGAAAAAAATGGGATGGTCACAGGTTATAGGTCATCTTAATCTGGGTTAATCTGATGCTAAACAACAATGACCAGTGAAGGAATAAATTATTCCAGATATTTTTGATTATTATAAAGTATCACCATTTAAAGGCCTTTGTGTGTGTGTGTGTGTGTGCGTGTGTGTAGGGGAGCATTTAATAGTTTGCAGTGCTATATTTATGAACATTTTTTCTCAATTAGAAGATAATGGCAAGAGGCCAAGGTTTTGCAAAAGGTAACCAACACAACTACCCGCCCCCAGAAAAAAGCAAAATACAAAACAAAACAAAACACAACAAAAGCATCTGTATTCAGCATAGTCAGAACAGAACAGTGAGGCATTTAATGAAAGGCTAAGCTAGTAACATCAATGTTACATTACATTCTGTTTTATTGACATAGATGAAAAACAAAAATGGTTTGCTGAATTTTTCTGAAGCAATGTGAAGTTAAAAATAGAAATACTATATGCTCTTCATCAAATAATCTTTCTATTAAACATTATAACATTTTTAATTATAAGAATAGTAAGGAGAAAAAACAGGTTGACTTGATTATATCTTAAATAGCTGTTAGCTACGTTTTACTACATGTACACTAAGCCTGCTAAATTCATTCTTCATTTTTATTATTGGACTGCCGAAATTAATACATGAAACAGCCAATGCAAACTTTATTTACTTCTGTTAAAAAGAACTATACACTCCTCCCCCTGCTTCCATCCATTTCCATTCACCAGCCAATATCCAAATAAAGCACTCACCCACCAAGCTGCATGCAAATACTAACACCAGCTGTCTTCAGGAATTTCTTAATATTTCATTTAAAAATGAAAAAGCTTCAGTAAAATTCACTTTCTTTTCTAAAGTATAAGGAAAATTTTGGCTTTGAACAATTACTGACTTTATAAAAGGCTAAAATTTTGACCTTTCTGACTTATCCTTCAACAACTGAGGCAGTGTACTCTTATCAGCTACTAGTAATATCAAAAGAAGTTTTTTTTAAGCATGGAACCAAAAGCCGTCTCAGGCAGGTTGGTATCAAAGAGGTTAAAAAAAAATGCAGTAGACTAATTTTGCATACTAGCAGAGACAAGAAGGATCGAGAAGCTGGAATGAAACCAGAACAGTGGTAGAAAACAAGAATTGAGAGATTGTGTTGCAGCCTTTTTCCCTCCCCAATATTCTTACAGGTTTTGGACAATCACTTTTGTATTCTCTTATTGTTCGTACTATAGTTACTTCCATTTTTCAGTCATCATCATCATCATTTAACGTCCGCTTTCCATGCTAGCATGGGTTGGACAAATGACTGTGGGCTGGCGAACCAGATGGCTGCACCAGGCTTCAATCTTGATCTGGCAATGTTTCTACAGCTGGATGCCTTTCCTAACGCCAACCACTCCAAGAGTGTAGTGGGTGCTTTTACGTGCCACTCAGGCGTCACTGGCAACGAACTCGCTTGAATCTTTTATACATGCCACCGGCACAGGTGCCAGTAAGGCGATGCTGGTAACAATCACGCTCAAATCGTGTCTTTTACGTGCCACTGGCATGGAGGCCACACAGCCGCTCTGGCAACGATCACACTCGGATGGTGCTCTTAATACCCTACTAGCATGGGGCTCGAGTGCCAGTAATGCGACGCTTGTAACGATCACGCTCGAATGATGCCTTTTAAGTGTCACTGGCACGGAAGCCGGTTAGCCACTCTGTCAATGATCATACTCCTATTGTGCTCTTTGCACCCCGCTAGCACAAACGCCAGTCATCGAATTTGATTTATATTTATGCCTTAATTGTCCCCTGTTATTCCTGCCTTGGCACCTTAAGGATTTTGTATACTTTGTGAGAACCACTTATGTTTTCATGCTTTACTAAGTGTATAATGCTTTGATCTGTTTGTTTCTTTGTGAAAAGTCATACAATGAAGTAAAAATGTTATAAAAATTGTATTGCAAAGAAAGTTTAAAACCCCTTTTATTGTGATCTGAAGATAAAAAGTTGTTTAAAACATAAAATCAGCTACAATTGCTTTTAGAGTATTTAATGTACATTCACTGTTATTCACATATTGCTAATAAAAAACTTTCTTCTGCGAAATTTCTTCCAAACTTTGATGTATATATTTGTGTTTAAAACACTGGTTAACATTTTTCAGACAAGGTTTTCTATCCAAAATGTTTTTAAAATGTGTGGTTAAGAAGCTTGCTTCTCAACTACTTATGTCATCTTGGGTTCAGTTTGAAGTGGTATCTTGGGCAAGTGTCTTCTACTATAGCTCTGGGCTGACTAAAGCCTTGTGAATGGATTTGGTAGATGGAAAGTGAAAGGATATATATATCTGAGACCGCCTTCAGTCACGACACTGACCATGGGATTGCACCTAGAAAGTTACTCTCCTAGGCACAAGTCCAGGCAAGGTTGTTTATGGAAGACCAGCAGTCATCCATGCATACTGGCCTCCCCTCTCCACACCACGTGTTATCCAAGGGAAAGGCAAAGGCCGATATAGCTTGGCACCTGTGACATCGCAACTCATTTCTACAGCTGAGTGAACTGGAGCAACGTGAAATAAAGTGTCTTGCTCAAGAACACAACATGCAACCTGGTCTGGGATTTGAGCTCACAACCTCACGATTGTAAGCTCGACGCTCTAACCACTGAGCCATGCGCCTTCACACACACATATATACATACATACAGGGTGGCCCAAAAATATGTTTACAGTTATTCAACTATCTCTTTCACAGTCATATATTAAGTTTAGTTCTTAATTATAAAAAATATGAAACCATTATTCTATGCTAATTTAGTTAATTGTAAGATAGTAATTTAAATGTAATAAAATTTAAAGTGCCTATGTGATAACTGCAAACCTACTTTTGGGCCACTCTGTACATGTATCTATGTATATAAATATTAAAAAAAAATGTATATATGTTTGTGTCTCCTTGTTATGACATCACATAATTGTCGACACCATTCGAGCGTGATTGTTACCAGCATCGCCTTACTGGCACCCGTGCTGGTGGCATGTGTAAAAGATTCGGGCGAGGTTGTTGCCAGTACTGCCTGACTGGCCCCGTGCTGGTGGCACGTAAAAGCACCCACTACACTCTCGGAGTGGTTGGCATTAGGAAGGGCATCCAGCTGTAGAAACTCTGCCAGATCAAGATTGAAGCCTGGTGCAGTCATCTGGTTCGCCAGCCCTCAGTCATTCATCCAACCCATGCTAGCATGGAAAGCAGATGTTAAACGACGAGGATGTCTGGTTGTGGAGAAATGTTACCATGCTTGGAGACAGGTGAGGGTTGGCAACAAGAAGGGCATCCAACTGTAAACAATTTGCCCCACACTCTGTCTGACCCAGAAAATTGGACCTTAAAATGATGATGTTCCCATTCTATGAAAAACTTCAAATAAACAGAATAGCAGTTGCTATTAAATTTATTTTGCAAATCCTGTGGTGTCAATTTAGATTTTTTTGTTTGCAATTTTATGGGCATGACTCAGTAGTTTTGAAGTTAACTTTGCAACCAAGGTTTCAGCTTTCATTTTGCTGTGTGACACCTTACTCGGGTGTCTTCTTTTATACACCTTGAGTGAAATTTAGTTGATGAAAACTGTAGAGACACCCTTTATATAGCAGTTTGTGAATGAGTGTTTGTATGTCTTCACATTGACACTATTTGAGCAATATCCCATAACTCTGGTTTCATCTGTTTCATACAAAGATCATCATCATCAGCACCATCAGTGAAGGTGCAATGGCCCAATGGCTAGGGCAGCAGACTTGCGGTCAGAGGATCGCGGTTTCGATTCCCAGACCGGGCGTTGTGTGTGTTTATTGAGTGAAAACACCTAAAGCTCCATGAGGCTCCGGCAGGGGGGGGCAGAGGGTGGTGGTGACCCCTGTTGTACTCTTTCGCTCCAACTTTCTCTCACTCTTTCTTCCTGTTTCTTGTCCCCGACTTCCTACGCAACCGCTGAGCCTGGATGCACATTCATCCATCCATCGATGCTCTCGGTGTCGGGGGGGTTGACCTGCTTTCTCTTCTGCGGATCTTACGAATAGCAAAGGACCACGTATCGGACTTCTCCCATTACGGATGAAGACCGCTTTGCTTAACAAACAAACAAATCAGCACCATCATTTAACGTCCATTTTCCATGCTGGTGTGGGTTGGACAGTTTGACAGAAATGGATTAGCCAGAGGATTACACTGAGCTCCAGTGCCTGCTTTGGTATGGTTTCTATAGCTGGATGCCCTTCTTAACACCAACCACTTCACAGTGTGTACTGGTGCTTTTTATGTGACACCGGTGGTGAGGTCACCAAGTAACTTGTGAGACAAGACCCCTTAACTGAGGGCAGGATATAGTATTGAGAGTTGGCTCTTTATTTTATGCTTCCCCCTCAGTGGAATAAAAATACCTTGAAACAAATGAGGGTTGATGTTAGGAGGAGCATCTGACTGAAAATTACTGTCTCAATAAGTTTCATTTGTCCCATGCCAGCATATAATGGACATTAAATTGATAAATTACTATATTTGTGATTTAAATATTCTTAATGAAACTAAGAAAAGAAAAAAAAACCGACTGTTTGATATTTTAAAAAATCATTTTAGAGGCTAATTAACTTGTCAATAGAACAGATGTATCAAGCGGTGTTGAAAATACACAATGAAAATAATTAATAAGGCTGTTCTCTTTAAACTATGTAACTGGACTGACATAGATAACTATAGATGAATTCGTTGTTTATGTAACTAACAGTAAAAATAGAACTTTTAATCTCTGCTGATTCACAGCAATGTTAAATTAAACTCATTTAATTGTGGATCCTGGCTATTTGATTGTTTTGTTTGTAACATCTCCAATTAACTATGCTCATTTTATTGATTATCACTTAATATTTTCTGCTAATTTCAGGGTTGATTTTTTTATCCTCTCCAAAGAAGAAAGTTAATTTCTGTTATTCTCTCTCTCTCTGCGTTGTGAATTATTGACCCCAATATTTAAGTCTCAATTCCTATTAACGGAATGTCGAGTTGACCTTGAGTTATGTCCCTTTTTATGAATTACTTCATACTATATAAGAAATTTACTTTCATATGCACATATGTGGATGCATGTGCAGGCACACACACTCACATACTGGTCTTCCTCATAATTTCTGTCTTCCAAATTTCATTTGCATGACATTAGTCAAAATTTAACAAAAGTTAATTGCCCAAAGTGATGTGCAGTGGAACTGATCCTAGAATCACAAGTTTGAAGCACATTTCATAATCACTCACCCTTGCCTGCTATATACTCATCATTATCATCATTGTTTAAATACTATTTCTCCGATCTATTCAGTTCTAATTTAAAATGATGATAGTTTTCAAAGGAATAAACATTAATGCAAAACACAACAAAGTAGTCAATAAATTTTTAAGTCTTTCTTCCTGAGCTACACTGCTAACCAAGATTTAGTGTTTGCTTATAATAAAAACATCATTTCTAACTAAGCACCTCATTTCCTAATACTAAGTTGTATGTGTACTAATACCTGGTTGCAGATTTGTGTAATTGTTTAACAATGTCAAGCATAATTAGAGCATGATTCACTGAAAAGTTGAATGAATACTTTTAAAGAAACCAATACTGGAGCTTTTAACAATATGAAGAACATCCAGCTGTAAAAAGTATTGCCCATACAAACAACATCTCTCAAAACAATATTTATCTGTCAGTCTCTAATGAAGAAGTTTCTGTGGTTGTTTGTCCCATTAAGAATTAACGACAAATTATCTTAAGACATTGGATTGTGTAGTTTTATAGTTTTCCTGTGAGTTGTCATTATGTATCATATACTTTTGCAGTGTGTTGATGACACTACAGCAAATGTCTTCCTGATTAAGCATTACTTGTTCTTTTTCATAGTGTTTTCTTGGCAGAGATATTGAGGTGGTTTGCCATTGGCCCACAAGGAGCTCATCCGTCTCTCAACAAATCTTGTTTTTAGACAGGCTCCTCACAAGAGTACTAAAGTACTGATGCAGGGGAGCTGGTTTAGTTGCCAACCATTTGACTATGAAACAATACTGGTTTACATGGTACCAATAGCAGGTCTCATCAGCCTGTGATGAGATCTCTGACCTGACTAAGTTTCTGTTATTACTTATTAACAAAAGTAATTTAAGTAAAAGAAAAATACTGTATTCTTGTTCTTGGTCTACTCCTAGGTTTCCTGCCTGTTGGCCTAGCTTGAAGAGTCCTCTCACAATTCTTTCTTGTGATAATCACCTGTTTGTAGTACTGGAGTTATGTGATCTGTCAATGTGAAGAAGTAGCAACTTGACCTGGAGAAACAGTCTAATCTCCAAGCTATGCACCCTGTCAAATAATGTTGCTCTAAAGATACTTAAGAGAAATCCCATTTTGGCTGCTTGCATTCATGATTGTACTCTTTCAGTCATTAACCAACATTCATTGGATTTATTGTATAACTTCAGTTTCTAATCAAATTCATATCAGTTCAATTCCAAGAGGCATGTCCCCTGCTCCCCTCTTCAGTTGAGCATCCCTAATCTTGTGTGCTCATGGGTGCTGGTTCCACATAAAAAGCACAACTGCCAGTGCCACGTAAAAAGCACCCAGAGGGTAAAGTGGTTGGCATTATGAAGGGCATCTGACCATAAATGCCAAAACAGGCATGGAGCCTAGGCAGCTGTCCAGCTCCTGTTAGACTGTCCAACCCATGCCAGCATGGAAAATGGATGTTAAATGATGATGGGAGAAGTGTAAACATCTCAAGTTTCATTTTATTTCATGCTCTTTTTAAATAAGTGGCTATATGCCTAGTCAGAAGAAACCAAGGTGCTGGTGTAGTATGTGATCTACATGCATGTTTCTAGTATAGCTTGTAATCTACATTAGTTCAAATGGTATAGTTTGTGATCTACGCTGACTTTTTGATCTCCATTTAAAATTCATCTATTTACTCAACTTTTGGTTGGTTTTTATGATTTAGTCCTGAGCCCATTGGAAGAAGTCATGATTAGAGCAAAAGAATTTTACACACAGGTTATTTGAGATGAAGAAGCTGCAATAGAATTTCTCTGCTATGAACTCCTTGATGAACATGGAGATATTGATCCATGCAGCAAATGTGAGGAGAAATGGTGGGAAAATAAGAGGTGAAGCCCGTCTAGATTTAAGTTGCTGTAGATCACATACTACACTGGCACCGAAATTAAGATATATTTGTATTGCATATAAAATTATATATTGGTTTTGCAATATATAGTAGTATATTTACTTGTTACCTAGCAGTAGACAAGAAGGATTTTTAGTTTGAATCATGTTTGTATAATGTAAGTACTAATTATTTACTAGGGTTAAGTCAGCAGGCTGGTCCATAGTATTTTATGAAAAAATGTTTCTTAATGAAAGGTAATTATTCTTGAGTTGCATTTGTCTGGCAAGGAATTTGATCTAATCCTATGTTGGGATTGAAACTCTTTCATTGGAGTCATCATTGTAGCTGTTAAAAACAATGTTGACAGTCGGTGATGAAGTTGTATGTGTACAATGAAAGATTTTGATATCTTGATAGTAACAAACTAAAAGTGAATATTATAGTGTATACATGTTTAATACCCACGATGTCTCCACCATGATTTTTATGAGATTTTGAAGCTGGATTTCTTTGTTGAAGTTGATGTTGGAGAAGTGATTACCAGTTTTTCAACTGGATAGCTTGACTTGATTATCTTAAGATACAGGTTAAACGAAGTTGGTGCATTTTGAACTAGTATTTTGGAGCCATCAGTCAAAAAAAAAAAAAAAACCTTCGTCACACAGATGTTTTGAATTAAAACTAAAAGAAAGCACTGTTTAGAGTAGTTTGTTTCTTGCAGCTGTGTTTCATTTCAGTTGGCACTAGATATAAAAAAATTTCTAACTTTTACTAGAATCCAGGGATAATTATATTTATCATTTAAGTTGGTCTTTATAAATGAAGGCAACTTGTAACTTCTACCAATTAAGAATAATAAAAAAAAAAGTATATCATCATCGTTTAACATCTGTTTTCCATGCTGGCATGGGTTGGATGGTTTGATTGAGGTCTGGAGAACCAGCGGATGCACCAGGCTCCTATCTGATCTGGCAGTGTTTCTACAGCTGGATGCCCTACACTTATATTTTGAGTTCTATTTTACCTGTTTGTATTACCAAACCCATATATATATATATATATATATATATATATATATATATATATATATATATATGTGTGTGTGTGTATACCAGAGTAAGCACTAAAAAAGCAGTTTTTATATCTTTGCTGCTTTTTTGACAAAGTATATATATAGCTTTGTTTTTATCTATTATCATTGATACATTAGCCTACAATTAATTGTAACCTAACTACTGATTAATTATTTATAATTATCAATGTTTTGTGACTCTGTTGAGTGTTTGAAATGAAGTGAATATACTTTTGAATCAATATTAATGAAATGTACTTAAAGCACTTAGAACCTGACTAATTAATAGGTCGTTACTTCAAATACTTCTTCAGAATGTTGTCTTTAGACATAACAGATGATGCAATTTCAGACAGCTTTCCTATAAAAATAGATACTACTATGTTTCAAAGCTATTTTTCAGACTGTTTAAGGAGGATGTTGACTGTTTTTTAAAAATTGTTTTAAATTAGGATTTTGTTTAAGGATTCATTACAAAAGCAACTAGCATTTTTATTGGTGAAAAAAGTTGTATGATTTATTGCTTGTATTTGTAATGAAAGAAAACAAACTGCAAGCCAAGGGAGTGTGTGGAGTGGGAATTTTATAAGTATGCAATTTTTTGGGATTGTTTTGTTCAGAAAATAAACCACATTGTTTTGCTGAGAAAATAACAGTGCAGTTCTAGTTGTGTGGTTTAGCTGACATCACCGTCAGGTGATTCTAGGTTTGATCTCACTACATTGTGTCTTGTGTAAGTGTATTGTACCATTGCTTTGAGTTGAGCCAAGCTGTGTTTAACTGGCTAGACAGAACCTGTGGAGAAGGTCACTGGACTGCAACTGTTTCATTTGTACACTTACGCCATCCCTCACTTTAACACCACCACCTGATCTTTAGGTACCTGTTGTAGTAGGTCACCAATCTGAGGATGACTTAGAGCACTGCTTCTTGTTTCAGCAACTCATGAATCATGATTTCTTTTTTCCTTTCCTATCATCAGTCTTGAAAGCATCAAAGCCATGAGTACTAGCTCACTTCCTCTAAGTTTTAAAGTGTTGATGTTTAATTTATAATATCAATTTCTTTACTGCCCACAAGAGGCTAAACACAGAGGGGACAAACAAGGACAGACAAATGGATTGTCGATTACATCAAACCCAGTGCGTAACTGGTGCTTAATTTATCGACCCCCGAAAGGATGAAAGGCAAAGTCGACCTTGGCGGAATTTGAACTTAGAACGTAACAACAGACTAAATACGGCTATGCGTTTCGCCCGGCGTGCTAACATTTCTGCCAGCTTGCCGCCTTTTAATTTATAATATTATTCAACAATCTTTTATGTTCCAAACACAAGTTTAATATATCATTTAATGAAGAACTTGATGAAATTCTTACATATTCTTTTTGAAATTTATTGAAACACACTGAGCATTTCATTAGAGATATGGTTATGACACTTAATGAAAAAGAGATTAGAGCTATATCTGTCTGTTTGCTTACTCTATCTGATTGCTTGTCTTTCTGGTATAGCTGTGTGGTGAAGAAGCTTGCTTTGCAACCACAGGATTCTAAATAAACCTTAAAAATAGCAACTAAATTCTCCTTAAACGAAACTGCCTTAAAAACAGTCTCTGTCTTTAATTAGGATTGACCAGGGCTAAGTAGAAACAAGAGCAGCAGCAATTGTCTTATATCTTAAAATGCATAGTCTTTGATTATTTGTATAGCAGCATTGTTTATATAACATTTTTTAGTATAACCCTTGTGTTATTTAGTGACATCTTTTTATATTTTGGTTTTGGATTTACTTTTTCCAAATTCCTGTTCAAAATATGTACCCTGTGCTAGTAGGGTGCTAAGAGCACCATCCGAGCGTGATCGTTGCCAGAGCGTCTAACTGGCTTCTATGCCGGTGGCATGTAGGAGGCACCATTCGAGCGGGTTCGTTACCAGCATCGCCTTACTGGCACCTGTGCTGTTGGCATGTGTAAAAAGATTTGAGCGAGGTCGTTGCCAGTATCACCTGACTGGCCCCCGTGCCAGTGGCATGTAAAGGCACCCACTACACTCTTGGAGTGGTTGGTGTTAGGAAGGGCATTCAGCTGTAGAAACTGCCCGATCAAGACTGGAGCCTGGTGCAGCCATCTTGTTTGCCAGCCCTCAGTCAAACCGTCCAACCCATGCTAGCATGGAAAGCGGACGTTAAACGATGATGATGATGAATAATGTGTAATATCTTGTAATCACTTCCTCATATTTCTTGAATTATTGTTATACCGTATGCAGTAAAATAATTTAGATAATATATGAAAATGATGAATAAGAGGTATTAATCATCTTGACAAAGTAAAGCCATCGAAAGTACACATAAATTTTCTTTGTGTTCATCACTGTCACAAAATCAAGTGATTTTATTCTCTTTTCACTTAGCCTACTCTGAGCCAGAAGTGTTCTGTATAAAATGCCATACAGTGAAATATAAGCAATTTGGAGATAAGCTAATAACTTTTCAGTTAAGAGGTTGTGTATTTTGTCTGGTTGAATATTGTAAGCCTCTGGAAGTTTCTTAAAAACCTAGTTCATATATTGTTGCTGAATGCAGATACAGCAAATAAGATTCTCATGTAAATTGCTTTCTAAAGCTGACTCTCCTGTCATCACTGCAATTTATTAGTAGTTGAATGGCTACTTGGATAAGGTATTAGATTATTTGATAAGTCATGAGTTGCAGCTGGACAACAGGTATTTAATTACACTTTATTCTTTATTTTCTCAGTTCACACAGCTGTCAATAATTGGTATCTGATTGCCTGGTGATTTTACTGGTGATTTGACTAGTGTCATATACAGAGGAAGATAAACCTTCCATCTGCTTCTCACCAGTCCTTATAAAAGATCCTTTAGAGTTTGAGACAGCTGTGATTATCTTGGTTTAACTGTTAGATATAGAAGATAGGCCCCTAGCTTTTAACATTACCAGAATTGAAACAAGCTGATGGGAAGCATCCTCAACTTGGTCACTCAACCTGATAGAAATAGCTACCAAACCTTCCTCAAAATATTGTGCCTAGATGCCCCCCCCCCCAATGAAGGTCATATTTGATAATGTGGTGTTGTACTTAGAAAAAAATAAAGCTGCATGGTCACAGATGTTGATTACAAGTGTCAGTGACTTGGGCTAAACAAGAACCTGAATTGAAAATTTTAAGTAGGGAATGTTCAAATGAAATTTTACATAAATACGTTAGTATTTTTTTTAATTAGCAATTTAAAATTTATTGATTATATGATTTGATTAACTTTCTTCCTTTTGCATACAGATAAAAACTGCCTTCAATTTTGGAAAAGTTGAAATCAAGTATATTGATGAAGATGCAGATATGGTAAGTCTGTATTTTCTAATGTAAAATAAAAAGTTAAGGTGGAAACACCAAAAAGTATATTAACATCAATTTTCATTTCCTAGTCTGTAATTAGTGGATGAGATTATAGACGCAGGCATGGCTGTGCGATTAAGAAGCTTGCTTTGCAACCATGAGATTATGGGTTCAGTCTCACTGCATGACACATGGGGCAAGCCCTGGGCCAGCCAATTCCTTGTGAGTGAATTTGATAAATGGAACCTGTCTGGAAGTTTGTCGTGTGTGTGTGTGTGTGTGTGTGTTTATATATATAGTTGTGGCTGACGCCAGTGTTGTGTAACTGGCATGTAAGAAGCAGCCTTTGAACTTTGGGCCTCCTGAAGGCTGTGACAAATGACCAAGACCTTCGGCAATATACCATGCTTGAGAAGACCTGTCAAGCCAAGTGAGATTGTAGTCATGGCTGATGCTGGCGTGCCACAACTGGCACCTGTACCAGTGGCA
The DNA here is from genome assembly GCF_006345805.1 of Octopus sinensis. Classification (NCBI taxonomy): domain Eukaryota; kingdom Metazoa; phylum Mollusca; class Cephalopoda; order Octopoda; family Octopodidae; genus Octopus; species Octopus sinensis. The sequence continues at coordinate 62,724,773 of NC_042999.1, read as the reverse complement.
CGTAAAAAGCACCCACTACTCTTGGTGTGGAAGGCGTTAGGAAGGGCATCTAGCTGTAGAAACCTTGCCAGATCAGATTGAAACCTGATGCTGCTCCCCACCTTACCAGTCAAACCATCCAACCCATGCCAGCATGGAAAATGGACATTAAATGATGATATATATATATATATATATTGTTAGCATCCTTTTGTCTCAGGAGTCAATGGAGTTGTGGATAAACTAATCCAGTCTGGTTTTTACATTTCATGTCCTCTCCAGTTTTGCGCAGGCCTGGGCTAGATGTAAGAAAATCCTGGGTAACCCAATCGTCAGGATTCGTCTCTCGACCTTGCTGACGTAGTCCAAAGGAGTGCAGAGCATTATGTTTGGCACTAGCTTGGTTGCAGGAGCTTCCGGAAGAGCGTCGAGTTGAAAACTAAACCACTTACGGGGCTCCACTCCGGATTTCTTTGAAGGTTGCCTTCTTTCCGTAACCCTGGATAGGGACCCATACCAGCTACTATCAGCTGGAGCCAGCTGAGCCTGGGATTCGTGTTGGGCAGAGTCGTCACTTCCTGAAGTAGTGAAGAAAATCGCTACCCACTACCTAAATATATATATATATATATATATATATATATATATATATATATATATATATATAATTCAAAATAATAAGGGTAAAAAATTGAATATTAATTTGATTAATATCAATTTAAAACCAGTGGTCTAGCATATTGAAAAATCTGAAGATTCAGAAAAATTATATTACATACATATAAGAGGGATGACTACTAAGTGAACATCCATTATGCTAGAAGTAGACACCCCCTCCTTATATGTATGTAATATATAAGATATGTATGTGCATGTGTCTTTGTTTATTTCACTTCCATTGTTGCTTGATAGCTGGTGTTGACTTGTTTGTGTTTCTGTAAGTTAGCTGTCAGGCTAAAAAGAGTGATAGATTAAGTAAAAGATTAAGTACTAGTGTTGGTGTGTTTGACTAAAACCTTTTAAAGCAGTGCCCCAGTATGGCCACAGTCCATTGGCTGAAACAAATAAAAGATCTGTTGTCTTTAGAAATTACCTGAGAGAAAGATAGGAACAAACAGTAGATTAGGTGACTGTGGACACCCAACAGGTTGAATTTATTTAATGCCAGCTTATCAGGATTCAAATGGGTATTAATAGCTGTATTTCATTCTTTCTTATCATTTGATAATTTTATTTCATATCACAGTTGGTAAACAAGTGCCATTGTTCAGTTTCTAATGGGCCAATCACTGGTTCTCTGCATTTCTGATGAGGAAGTCTCTGTAACTTGGTGCAGAACAAATATGTCAAAGGACTTAGTTTTCACCCCATCTTACCAATGTTTAAAACATTCTTTACCAATGTACATAAAAAAAATCATTATCAATACCATCATTTAAGGTCTGTTTTCTGCGCTGGCATTGGTTAGACAGGTTGATAGGATCTGGTGGACCACAGGGCTGTGTTGAGCTCCATCGTCAGCTTTGACATGGTTTCTATGGTTTGATGCCCTTCCTAATGCCAACCACTTTACCATGTGTTCTGTGTCTTTTTTTTTCATGCTACACAGAACTCTTGGCCCTTGAACGAAATCTTATATACCATTATGTCTATTTTTCCATGTTGGCGTGGGTTAGATGAAACATGCTGTTGTAGATTTTCTCCAGCCAGATGCTCTTCCTGTCATTAACCCTTATATATTTTCAAATAAGGTATTTTCATTTCACAAGTTCTCATGTTGAAAACAATGAAGCTGCTGAACCTAAAACTAAGTCTTCTATTTAAATAAAGACATCCTGTTTTTTTTTTTTTTTTGCTCAGGAAGTGTTAGTGAGTGTTTGTAGAAACAATAGTCTCACATGTGCATGCATGCAAACACACATGCATGCATACAAACACCTACATGAGCTTCTCAAGTGTCCATCTATCAGTTCCACCTACAAATCACTGGTCAGCCTGAAGCTGTAGTAGGAGGTACTTGCCTAAGGTGCCTCACACTGGGACTTAACCAGCATCAACATGGTTGTGAAACAAACTACTTTACTACAAACCCACAGCTGTTTCTTGAGGAGTTTTGCACTGTTTACCAAACTCCAGGTCTTGGCTGGTTCTTGTTGGCACAGGTTGAAGAGTAATTTCTTCTGGATTTAAAAAATAATTTCTTTACCGCAATTTACAATTAGGTGTGTGTGTATGTGAAACATAAGCACCTTCCTGGATATTTAAAAGCGGACTTTTGAACTTTATTGAGGATCTAAAACTGATCAGAGCTGATATATTTTCTGGTCTTAAAGAGGAAGTTGAATCATTTGAGATGCAATATTGACAATGTTATATATTTGTGGTTGCCTTGAGAAATTGTGAATGCTCGGCATCTGTGTCAACTTTGGGTATCTGAGTTGGGTGATCATGAGAAGGTGTACTGTTATGTCTGTTGCATCTTCCTATTATCTCTGTTCTCTGGTAAGTTCACTTCTTTGAGGTTATTAATCTTCTGACTCACTGTATGCAATGCTAAAGGAAAAGAGAAAGACTAGAGATTACATGAAATACAACCAAATACCAATAACTGATCAACTATGAGCACCCAACCAGAATGACTGATCTACATAGAAAAACAAGCAATATATCAGCCGACAACTTCACCACAAGCTAGATGCAGTGGAGTTGCATCTGTTACCAAGTTCAGTTGACACCAAATGATAAATGTTTAAATGAAATTAACTGTGTTTATGGGTTTTTAATGCATAATATCTTGAATGCTGTAACTGTTTTCATGTATAATTATTTTCTTGGTATCTATAGTATTGGTTTTTTTTTTCCCTTGTGCTGTTGAAGTGGACTAAGTAGTTATGATCTTATTGGAAGATATTTGGCTGAAACTGCCTCTGGTTCTGTAGTACGAATGTCTTATAAGTTCTGAATTAAAGTCTTCCACCAAACCTTAGTCACAATTTATGTTCCTAACACTAGCTTAATGATAATTAAGTTATTAAATTCTTCGTTATATTTAAAATTAATTGAAAGAAACACAGAGCACCTCAAAATAAATACAGTAATAAAAGGGTTAAGGAGTGTGTCTCTATGTAGTTAGAAATAGCACTATAGTTGTGGCTGCTGTCAGTGTTGTGTAACTGGTATGTAAAAAGCACCCTTTGAACTTTGGGCCTCCTGAAGGCTGTGACAAGTGACCAAGACCTTTGGCAACATACCGTGCTTGAGAAGACCTGTCAAGCCAAGTGAGATTGTAGTCATGACTGATGCTGTACCAGTGGCATGTAAAAAGCACCCACTACTGTCAGTTACACAATGTAGGATGAGTGTATGAAAAGCATAACTACAGTTTCTGATATACCAAAGACAATAGAATCATCATCATCATCATTTAACGTCCGCTTTTCATGCTGGCATGGGTTGGATGATTTGACTGAGGACTGGCGAACCTGATGGCTGCACCAGACATCAATCTGATCTGGCAGAGTTTCTACAGTTGGAAGCCCTTCCTAACGCCAACCACTCCGAGAGTGTAGTGGGTGCTTTTACATGCCACCAGCAAGAGGGCCAGTCAGATGGTACTGGCAATGGCCACGCTCAAATGGTGTTTTTTGCATGCCACTTGCACAGGAGCTAGTCCAGCGGCACTGGCAATGACGTTGCTTGAATATTTTTTCACGTTCCACTGGCACAAGTGCTAGTAAGGCAATGCTGGTAACGATCACGCTCGAATGGTCTTTTTACATGCCACCGGCACTGAAGCCAGTCAGCTGTTTTGGCAATGATCACGCACAGATGGTGCTCTTAATGTTCGACTAGCATGGATGCCAGTCATTGAATTTGATTTCGATTTCACTTGCCTCAACCGGTCTTTGCAAGCAGAGTTTAGTGTCCAATGAGGGAAAGGTACGCATAAGTGGGCTGGTTACACCTCTGGCATAGGCCATGGGTTAAGGTCTCACTTGGCTTGCTGGGTTTTCTCAAGTACAGCATATTTCCAAAGGTCTCAGTCACTAGTCATTGTCTTGGTGACGCCTAATGTTTGAAGGTCGTGCTTCACCACCTCATCCCAGGTCTTCCTGGGTCTATCTCTTCCATAAGTTCCCTCAACTGCTAGGGTGTGGCACTTTTTCACACAGCTATCCTCATCCTGCCATATGACCATACTACCACAGTCGTCTCTCTTGTACACCACATCTGATACTTCTTAGGTCCAACTTTTCTCTCAAGGTACTTACACTCTGTCAAGTATGCACACTGACATTACATACCCAGCGGAGCAGTGAGTTGGAATGATGATGTGGTCTGACAGGACATTCCTGATTTGAGAGATGAGAGAAAAGGAGAGAGTAAACTATATATGAGCAGCTATTGATAAAAGACAACTGATATATGGTGGAGGAGAGCGAGTCTCTGGTAGATTTAACTTAACAGTTGGATATCTATTTTACCTAACCACTTAAGTAGGAAGAAGCAGATTTAGAGGCCTTGCTTAGAGTACAATTATGTGGTCAGTAATCCTGCACTTTAATCTTACAACCATCATACTTTTAAGAGTAACACCAATGGCAAATGAAAAAAGTATAAAAACATTTTGTTCATTTCCCTTTCTATTTCAAGATAATTGGTTGATCTGTAGATTCATCATTTTTGTGCAAAAAAGAAGATAGTGGCCTGCTTTAAGAATATATAGATTAATAAATAGATTATTATATAAAAAAATTTTTTTTTTCAGAATGAGATAAATGAGATTCCAATACCTGGTATTGGAATCTTATATGTATATACCATTCTGCCTGAATAATGGAATTACAAATGCAATATCTCTGCATATCTCACATCTATTTTCATTCTTCTACTTCACTCTCTATTTCGTATCTTATCTAAATTAACTATTGCTTAACCATTTTCTCACACCATCTCCGATGAAAGGATATAATAAATATCCTGGAAACAGCTGTAAGACCTATTTATAAATGTTCTAAATTCTTCACAGCCTTGGTTTTTTATCTCGTTCTGAAAAAAAATTTTTTTTATATATACACATACTGATATATGACCTACGCTGGACTCCTTATTCGCATAATCACTGAACCTGGAGCTTAACTGTGGTCTGTCCAGAGTACTTACCCAGCATTACCTGACACCTTTGGGTCTTATTGACACCATTACCTCTCATAACCTCTAAATAGATTATTATTGATGTATCTTAGGATGAGATTGGTGTTTAGTGTATCTAGAAGTATTTCTACTCAAAAAATTTGAATTTAATATTCTGGAATTTAAAAAAAAATTGGGTTAAATTTTAAAGTAATTTGAAGTTTCATTTTTTTTTATTTACGCAATTAATATTTTTAGGCTATGAGATTAAACAACTGAATGGAAGCCAATACTTAAAATTATTTATATCATATATATCTAAAGTTTATTTATTTGTGTTTATCTAATTCTTCTGTTGTTAGCCTTGTTTTGTTTCTTCCAACAGTTCTGATATAATTAGCATGTTTGTGTTTTTCTGTAGAGTGTTAGAAATACAATTAGAATATTTCAGGTCATTCCTTTCCTCTCAGATACTTGAAATGTCATATATCCTGTGCTATTTTTCCTTTTAAAGGCATTTGCTGTTTGTTCTGTTTTTAGTTGTGAAATATTAAAAATGGTTTATCTAAAAAATAAAACTTTCTAATTTCAGATTATAGTAAGCAGCCCTGAAGAACTCTTTGAAGCCTTCACAGTATGTTTTATATTTTTTGTCTTATAGAAAATTACTTTTAATTAGTTTAAAATTACCGTAAAAATAGCAAATTTCCCTTTGTAATATTTCACTCAAGTTTAATGTTTGTAATCTGTTCAATATTTAGTTTTCACTTACCATCTGTAAATTGACATATGAATTTTAATTTTAATTATTTTGATTTTGTTTTGATTAATTAAATAGTATCAATTTAATATTGTTTCTACCAATTTTTTTTTAGGATTGCTTAATAATAATAATAATAATAATCCTTTCTACAATAGGCATAAGGCCTGAAATTTTGGGGGAGGCAAAGTCGACCTTGGCGGAATTTGAACTTAGAATGGAAGGACGGACAAAACACTGCTAAGCATTCTGCCTTGTGTGTTAATGATTCTGCCAGCTCACCGCCTTAATAGTAATAATAATGTGATGATGATGATGATGATCATTTCTAACATTAGCACATGGTTATAACTTGAATGAACAAGATAACTGATCTCCACCACTTGATTGGTACTTTGACACCAAAAAGATTAAAAGGGAAAAGTCACAACCTTGATGGAGTTTGAACACACTATCTGAAAGAATATGACTGAACACAATAAATATTTTGTATGTCCAGCCAATTCTACCATCTCCAGTTTAGCTGATGCAGTAATGAAAATATCTTTTAACTCCACCCCGTGGCCCTTGGTTGCCTTTGGCAAAGTCATCCGCTCTGTTGCAAGTGATTGGGCCAGGTCACTGGTTGAGAGTAACTTCCTTTTCCTTCCCACCAGTCTCAGAGGTCCTGAAAAAGGTTATGGGCTCTTCCTTTCCTTCTAAGAATTTAGCAGCATTCTCTTCCTATAATTGTAATGTACTTTATATTATAATTTCTTACATGTACTTGATATCTAGTTTCATATTTAATAGGAAATGCTAATATAAAGGCTGTAGTTTAAGTGCAAGTTATGTTTGGTCATGTTACATGTGTTTTTTTTTATATCTCTGTAGATGGCCAAGAGAAATAATGACGAACTTGAATTACTGATTAATTCCAATGAAGTCAATGGAGTGGAATTTGTAGACTCTAGCAGCAATCCTTTTGCTGGCAAGGACTCCTCTACACAGTAAGTGAATTTATTTAGAAAATTAAATAGCAAATGCATAAGACTGAGGTTAACATTTTAAAATAGAAGGGATTACATTTTCAGAGTGATGATTACTGATCAGGGCAGAGATATTGAATTTGAATAGGCTGTGTGGTAAGTAGCTTGCTTACCAACCATTGGTTCCGCGTTCAGTCTCACTGCGTGGCACCTTGAGTAAGTGTCTTCTACTATAGCCTCGGGCCGACCAAAGCCTTGTGAGTGGATTTGGTAGACAGAAACTGAAAGAAGCCCATCGTATATATGTATGTATGTATGTATGTGTGTTTATATATTTGTGTGTCTGTGTTTGTCCCCCCAACATCGCTTGACAACTAATGCTGGTGTGTTTATGTCCCCGTAACTTAGCGGTTCGGCAAAAAGAGACCGATAGAATAAGTCCTGGGGTCGACTTGCTCGACTAAAGGCGATGTTCCAGCATGGCCACAGTCAAATGACTGAAACAAGTAAAAGAGTTTTGTATTTGATGGCATAAAAGATGTTTTTTAAATGTCTCAGAAAAATTACCTTGGGTCCTATATGTAAGATTGAGCACACATTACAAGCTTTAATGCACTTAAAACCATTTTTTTAAAAATATGTACTGCTGAAATTGGGGTGTGTCTAGTATACTTATGTACCTAGTATATTCTTTTATGTCATCAAGTATGATAATTTCAGTTGTTTTTAAGATTGACTAGTAATTGACCCTGCTGAAAGAGGTATTTTCAGTAATGTCCATTCTCATGTTCCCTTCTCTATTTACTTTTCCATCTGCGATTATACTTTTCCTTCACACCTTTATTTTTGTTATGGTGTTCTCCCTTCTTAATTGTCAATAAGTGTCTTTTACTCCTTCAGCCAGCTAGTAAAGCATTTATTGTTAAATAAATCAGGCAAAGTACTACAATGCGAAAGTCTCTAATGCTCGAGAAGGCAGCTTTGCTAATGTAGAGTTTCATGAAATATACTCAACCCATTCTATCAAAACCTGACACTTGAGAAGGAATTGGGCAAACTTGCCAAACAAAATACAAATCTAGACAATATCAACATAGGAAAATTTATGTTAAACTGATAAACTGATGATATTATAAATTCAATATCAGAGAAGTGAGCTACTTGATAGTTTGTGAAGATCGTCCTGCCTCATTGCTGTAGCATTATCTATTAACTGTATCAAAAGCAAATATACATGATAAAGGGGGAAAAAATTAATTTAATTTTTGTTTTCTGATGAACAGGTCTTTTTGAAATATTATTCAGTAGGATCTCTAAAGTATAAATAAAACACCAACAATTTAACTGCAAAGTAGAAGTCAGAGTGAAAAAAAAACAAAGAAAATATTCTTATTTGTGTGTAAGATTTGAAAATTCTGTAAAATCAATAATATATTTACTACCAAATAGTGTATTCTACCACAACCCTAACAAGATAGATCCAACGATCAAAAGCTATTATTATTTTTTGAAAATTGTTCAGTAAAGTTATAGTTTGGTTTATTTATATGCTGGTAAATGATTGAAATGATAACAAATGATATACTTATTTTTCAGAACAAACCAGCCTGCAATTGTAGATATGAACTGTGAGAATAACACTGTCTTAACAAGAGATGAAGAAACTGGTGCAGTTATAAGATCCAAAGTTAGTAAAATCTATATTTCTTTTTAATCAGTTGATAGCATTGTTTAACATTTTAATAATTATATATATATATATATAAAAAAGCACCAACTGATTGGGGCCGCTGCCAGCCTCCCCTGGCACCTGTGCCGGTGGCACGTAAAAAGCACCCACTGCACTCACGGAGTGGTTGGCGTTAGGAAGGGCATCCAGCTGTAGAAACACTGCCAGATCAGACTGGAGCCTGGTGCAGCCTCCTAGCTTCCCAGACCCTGGTCAAACTGTCCAACCCGTACTAGCACGGAAAGCGGACGTTAAACGACGACGATGATGATGATGATATGTATATATATATATATATATAATATATATATATATTTATTTATAATTATAATTATGATTTGTCTTTGACATAGTGATACTAATAACCTGTTGTTAGAACTCAGCTTTTAGAGTAAAGTACCAGAAGAGTACAGAGCACAATATCAGTTAATGAATGACAAAAGAAGTCCTGTAATCACTTTCATTAGTGTGCAGCATTTTGTACTATAAGAAGCAATTCTCTCAGAGTTGGTGGGTATTTTTTCAGTATTCTATAGTTTCTGTGGAGCCATTAAAATGAAGTGTATGCTTCAGAAGCAATATATATATATATATATATATATATATATATATATATATATATATATATAATTGAGGTAATCAGAGTAAGTGACAGAATACTTAAGATTAGATTAGTGCTTCATCATAGTTTAGCAACCATTATATCAGCCTATGCTCCTCAGTCGGGGCTACCCGATGGACAGAAAGACCGATTCTATGACACTCTACTGCAGACTACCTCATTGACAAACGACAGAGACCTTATCTTTGTGGCTGGTGACTTCAATGGTCACGTTGGACGACATGCTGGGGGCTTCCATGGCGTACATGGAGGCTATGGCTCCCGCAACGAGGAGGGAACCAGGTTGCTGGAGTTCTGCGATGCAAATAATCTTATGATTTGCAACACTAACTTCAGGAAACCTACCAGCCACCTAGTCACTTACCAATCGGGCCAACATACCAGCCAAATTGACTACATCCTTACAAGGCAAAGGGAGAGATGGCTGCTTATAAATGCCAAAACCTTCCCAGGTGAAGAATGTACCCCACAACATAGACTGGTAGTTAGTGACTTTAGGATCAGGACTAGGAGGACAACCAGAAGACGACAAATATGGAGAAGAAGGATCTGGAAGCTTAAAGATCCTGCAAATGGACAGAGATTTAGGGACATATTACTTGAAGCCTCTGACGAAGTAGAAGGGGATAGAGCATCACAGGGGGTAGAAGACAGCTGGACGTTTCTAAGGGACAACCTGCTGAGAGCCACTGACCAGATCTGTGGCTGGTGCAAAGTCCCCTCTCGACCTAGAATAACGTGGTGGTGGAACAATATTGTAGACAGGGCTATTAGAGAAAAGAGACAGGCTTGGAAGGTCTGGAAAAATGGGGGTAGCAGGGAATTGTATCAGACTGCCAAAAGAGAAGCTAGGAGACAGGTTTATTTAGCGAGAGGGGAAGCAGATAAGAAAAAATTTGCCAATGTTCTGCGCCGTGAGGACCAAAGACTGGAGGTGTTTCGTGTTGCAAGACAGTGTGTGAGAGAGAATCGTGATGTGGTAGGAGAGAAGTGTGTTCGCATGGAAGATGGTTCACTTGCGCTAAATGAGGATGCAAAGAGAGAGGTTTGGAGATGCCACTATGAAAGGTTGCTGAATGAAGAAAATGAATGGGATAAAGAGAGTCTGCCGAATGTTGACCCAACAGAGGGACCAGCTATCCGAGTTGATAGTTCTGTGGTAGCTAAGGCAATTAGAAGCATGAAGACAGGGAAAGCCCCAGGCCCATCAGGAATCACTGCAGAGATGCTCAAAATGTCTGGTAGTGTCGGCTATAGCCTAGTCACCCATATAGTTAATCAGGTGATACACAAAGGGGTCATACCCAATGACTGGTGTAGCAGTATAATAGTCAACTGCTACAAAGGTAAAGGTGATGCCCTAGATACAAATAACTACAGAGGTATCAAGCTGTTGGACCAGGTGATGAAGGTTACGGAGAGGGTCATAGCCCAACTAATTAGAGAGAGAGTTAGTTTAGATGAGATGCAGTTTGGGTTTGTGCCAGGGAAAAGTACTACTGATGCTATATTCCTGGTAAGGCAGCTGCAGGAGAAATACCTAGCCAAGATAAGCCCCTGTACCTGGCTTTTGTTGACATGGAGAAAGCCTTCGACAGGGTCCCCCGATCCCTTATCTGGTGGGCAATGAGAAAACTAGGGATAGATGAATGGTTAGTGAGAGCTGTGCGGGCCATGTATAGGGACGCCGCTAGTAGGGTGAGGGTTGGAAATGAGTACAGTGAAGAATTCCGGGTAGAGGTAGGGGTCCACCAAGGCTCAGTACTCAGCCCCCTCCTATTTATCATAGTCCTCCAGGCAATAACGGAGGAATTCAAGACAGGATGCCCTTGGGAGCTCCTCTATGCTGATGACCTTGCTCTAATTGCTGAGTCGCTATCAGAACTGGAGGAGAAGTTTCAGGTGTGGAAACAAGGATTAGAATCGAAGGGCCTCAGAGTCAATCTAGCTAAAACCAAAGTCGTAATCAGTAGGAAGGTAGACAAATCACAAACACCTTCAGGTAGATGGCCCTGCTCGATCTGTAGAAAAGGTGTAGGTAGAAACTCTATAAGATGCACCAAGTGTAAGCTATGGACACATAAGAGATGCAGCAATGTCAAAGGAAGGCTAACTAGGAAGATGGTTTTTGTATGTGGCAGATGCTCAGGAACAATAAACACTGAAAACGCTCTGAGACCAACTTCCGTCACTTTCCAGGGAGAAAAACTAGAAATAGTTGATAGTTTCCGTTACCTAGGTGACCAAGTCAGCAGCGGGGGCGGGTGTGCTGAAAGTGTAACTGCTAGAGTAAGAATAGCTTGGGCAAAGTTCAGAGAGCTCTTACCTCTGCTGGTGACAAAAGGCCTCTCGCACAGAGTGAAAGGCAGACTGTATGATGCGTGTGTACGAACAGCCATGCTACATGGCAGTGAAACATGGGCCGTGACTGCTGAGGATATGCGTAAGCTCGCTAGAAATGAAGCCAGTATGCTCCGATGGATGTGTAATGCCGGTACTCACACTCGGCAGAGTGTAAGTACCTTGAGAGAAAAGCTGGACCTAAGAAGCATCAGTTGTGGTGTGCAAGAGAGACGTTTGCGCTGGTATGGTCATGTGGCGAGAATGGATGAAGATAGTTGTGTGAAAAAGTGCCACACCCTAGCGGTTGAGGGAACCTGTGGAAGAGGCAGACCCAGGAAAACCTGGGACGAGGTGGTGAAGCACGACCTTCGAACTTTAGGTCTCACTGAGGAAATGACTAGAGACCGAGACCTCTGGAAGTGTGCTGTGCGCGAGAAGACCCGGCAGGACAAGTGAGTCCACAACCCGTGGCCTTCTACATGGGATGGAGCCAGCCTACGTATGCATACCTTCCCTTCTTGGGACACAAAACTCTACTTGTGAAGACGTGTTGAGGCAAGTGAGGATCAGAATCGAAATCGATCAATGGAAATTGCGGATGTGCTACCAGTGCCGGTGGCATGTCGAAACTCTGCTTGTGAAGACCCATTGAGGCAAGTGAGGATCAGAATCGAAATCGATCAATGGAAATCGATCAATGGAAATTGCAGATGTGTTACCAGTGCCGGTGGCATGTAAGAGAACTTTCCGTTTCGCGACCGTTGCCAGCACCGCCCCGTTTCGTGTCCGTTGCCAGCCTCGCCTGGCCCTCGTGCCGGTGGCACATAAAAAGCACCATCCGTTCGTGGCCGTTTGCCAGCTCTGTCTGGCACCAGTGCGGGTGGCACGTAAAAAGCACCCACTACACTCACGGAGTGGTTGGCGTTAGGAAGGGCATCCAGCCGTAGAAACACTGCCAGATTTGACTGGGCCTGATGAAGCCTTCTGGCTTCACAGACCCCAGTAGAACCGTCCAACCCATGCTAGCATGGAAAACGGACGCTAAATGATGATGATGATATATATACATACATATATAAAAGAAAAGGAAAAAAAAAACATGATTTTTTTTGTGGCCGTTGCCAGTACCGCCTGACTGGCCCACATGCCGGTGGCATGTAAAGGTACCCACTACAGTCTCGGAATGGTTGGCGTTAGGAAGGGCATCAAGCTGTAGAAACTCTGCCAGATCAAGATTGGAGCCTGGTGCAGCCTTCTGGTTCGCCAGTCCTCAGTCAAATCGTCCAACCCATGCTAGCATGGAAAGCAGACGTTAAACAATGATAATGATGATATATAGCTCAAAAAATGTAAGGAATGGAAAAGGTTAATAAAGACTGTATATGTTTCAATTCCTCATTGAGAATAATTTGAACCTCTGTTATGCCGGAATTTTTATTCCCTAACAAATAAAATTAAATATATATATATATATCATCATCATCGTTTAACGTCCGTTTTGCGTGCTAGCACAGGTTATGTTGGTGGCATGAACGTGATCGTTGTGCCAGGCCCACCTGACTGGCTCCCATGCCAGTGGCACATAAAAAGCACCGACTACACTCTTGGAGTTGTTGGCGTTAGGAAGGGCATCCGGCTGTAGAAACATTGCCAGATCAGATTGGAGCCTGGTGCAGCTGCTGGCTCTGCAGACCTCAGTCAAACTGTTCAACCCATGCTAGCATGGAAAGCGGACGTTAAATGATGATGATATATTTATATATAATGGACTTCTTCACAGTTTCCAAATACCAAATTTGCTGAAGACTTTTGTCAACCTGGGACTATAGTGGATGACACTTATTCAAGGTGCAACATAGTGAGATGGAACCTGAAACTTCATGGTTGCAAAGTGAACTTCTTAACCACACAGCCATGCCTGTGCCTAACAACTTTATGGTGTATTTTATATACTAAGAAATTGGAAGTATAATGGGCATGTAATTCATTAGGATATTAGCAAAATAATTGAAACTGTTTTAACTGGGCATTAAATATAGGTTGCATATCCAGATTTCTCTGAGCATACTACAGTACCAGCCTCACTCACAGATATTTTGTTCACCATCGTTTACATTAATCTCACTAACTTTAAATTTTGAATGCAGTGTGTAAAATTTTGAATGTCATGTGTTTTATACTGGAAAAGTTATCAAGAAAAAGAGAACAAAACTGATTGCAGTAGTTAATACATTGTAATTAGTTTTAATATATTCTTTCTGTTTGATAAATTTTAGGCTGTACCGTCTTTGAAAAATTTGTCTATAAGCCGCCCGGTTCTTCATGATTATGTGGCACCAGAATGTGTTGAAACTCAACCAGTTACTGACACAGCAGAACCTAAACCAAATATATCATCATCTCAGTGTGACTCTGAATCTGGAGAGAAGGCACCAACTTCTCTGTCTTCAAATTCCAGTCAAGATTCTGATACTATACCCCTCAATTCTCTGACTCAGCTATTGAAACAAGTGAGATTCTTAATTTTTTTATTAGTTATTAAAGCCAACTTGTCAAATTAACTTTGGATTTTTTTTTTCATGGAAGAAAGCTTTCAAAAGATTGACTATTCAGTTTTAATTTTAAAAGTTAAATTAAAAGCAAATTTTATGCTATTTAAATCATAAAAATGTTCTTTAAGGAATTAACTTGACATTTGTAAAAAAAGAAAAAGAAATTCTTTTATATATTGTTAACTCTGTACACCATTGAAATTATTTGAAAATAGCAATATATTTGTATATATTATGTATTGCCAATTTCATTATTTTATGCTTGCATTTTCCATGGTGTGGGTGGATCTGATAAACTGTAGGTTGCCCTTCCTGATGGCAACCTTTGTTTTTAAATAAGGTACTTGTCTTTTCATGTTGAACTGCCTAGTTGTTTGGTAAAAACATGTGGTTGATGAAAGGAGCACAACGGAAACAAGGAAATAGGAAACAGAAGTGCAATAAGGTCTTACCTGACAGGGGATGAAGTCGGATGGCCTTCAGCCAACTTGCTCGCGTGTTGTCGTCTCGGTGCCTTGCTGGGGTCTCTCGTAGCCGCTCGATGCCGCACGTGCGTTGAGTCTCTCGCTTCCGCTTCCGCCGGCGCATGCGCCCTGCAAGACCTGTAAGCATCACTTCCGCTCCCGCCCGTCCCGTCACACTCCTCCATCACCCCCCCCCCGATCTATAAATCACTGAACCGGCTTCCTCACTCGCTCCCGCACCCGAAACTGGTTTCATAATCAGCCAGCCAGGGAGGAGGGTGCTGCTCCCTCTGTGGTCGCAGCGCGACCCTGGGACTTGTTTCTGGCGTGTTGCTGTCGACCTCGTCATCCTGTCGGTTGTTTTCGTCCTGCCCACTGTTGCTTGTCCCATCCTCTGGGGCATGGACAATCCTCCGTATGTCCAAAACGTGGCGTGGCATACCATCGATGGAGATGTTATTTTTCGAACTTACGGAGGTTATTGTCCCCTTTCCCCATTGCGATGTACACCGTGCGTTTGGGGGTTTTACCCAGACTTCCTCCCCGACCCGCACGAAGGCGTGCTCTTCCTCTGCCCCGGGTTGCATTGATTTAGTACACGGATGCCTCCACTCGTACCTGAATATTGCTCTGTGTGGCACCGATTCCTCAGCCTGTCCGGATCGGGGAGACAAGTTGTACCAAAAAACTGCTTCAAGCGGCGAAATGTGCCCTCTTTCCGCTATGGCCTTGACTGTCCAATGGTGCCTCTCCACGATCCCGTTACCGCCCGGCCTATACGCTGCTCTGAACAAGCGTCGCACGTTCCACCGATCAAGCATAACCCTCAATGCTTCCGAACGAAATGCCGCCCCGTTGTCCATCAGTAGTTCTTCCACGGGACCTCTCTCTAAAAATATCCCGTTCAGGATCTGCACGATCTCGTCAGCAATGCCCGATCTCAACTCCCTCCAAATGGCCAGCCGGCCCGGCCCACAGTCGACCATGGAGAGGTACGTTCGCTGATGGTAGTGTGTCACATCCACAGCTAGCCTTTTCCAGTTCTGCTCCACGGAAAGGCTTCCCTGTTCATGCCCACACGGAGCAGGGTCGATGGACTGACACCTGTCGCAGCTCCCGACCACCTTCCGGACGCTTCTCCTGGTCACGTCAGCATCAATCTTTTTTGCCAGATACAGGGTCCTGTCCACACCCAGGTGATGCATAGCGTGCAATTTCTTCAGCTCGGAGTCATCCAACCGACACGCCGCAGCTATCCCTCTCCGCGCCTCCTCCGGTTCTTCCAACCACGCCCTTTTCACCCTGGTCAGTACGTCCGCCTTGTTTTTCTCCGAAGGCACGAAGACCACGTTCAGCTTGAGTCCGAATTCGGCGATCAGTTCACCTAGAACTCCTAGGCGGCGCTTCACTAACATCTCCGCAGCACCTTTCGTCCGCACTCTCCTGTCACCGGTGATCACTGATCCTACCCAGCCAAGCACAGTGGCCGAATCCGTCCGCATTTCAATCGTGCGCAGCCCCCATTTCAAGGCCAAGTTCACCCCTTTCAGTAGCGCGTCTAGTTCGGCGACATTGATGTGGTTGAAATCATCTGCTTTCCGAAGCCAGGACGCGTCCTCCACCGCAGTGCCTTCGATTGCCAACACCACCCCTGTCGCTATACTGCTAGCGTCACACCAGACAGTCCCGCATTTCGTCCTGGGCACGTACCAGTTCCCCCTGACCGGGTCTTCCGCTCTTGTCCTCTCTAGGATCTCCTGCATCATCGCCACCGTCCCTTCTCCCACCTTGTCGCCCCACCTCTCTCCTTCTGCTCGTCTCTTGGTGTAACTACACGCCGTGCGCAGCCATCCAGCGATCGGGTAGTGACCGACCAACTTCCCACACACCGAGAACAGCTCTCTCCTGCTGACGCTGGAACTCAGCTCTGGGATTTCATTTCCTCTCCGGAACACCAATTCACCTGATCTATCTCTTCGCAGCTTCAGCCCCAGTGCGGCTCCCCCTTCAATCGACTCCGGCGGCTTAGCAATCAGTCCGAACTTCTCCAGATGTCTCACTACCTCGTCGGCTGCCACTACAGTTTCGTCCACCAAAATGTCGTCAATGTAGGAGCTGGTGGCCTTTCTAATCTTGCCGTCTTTCCCTAGGACGGACCTAAGCACTGCCGACATGATCTTCGGAGCAGAATTCAGCCCGAAACCCAGCCTGGTTAGACAGTACGTCCGGCCCTTGTACCGCACCAGCTGATATCGCCATAGTTTGTCGCTCACATGGAGCTGCAAGTATGCCGATCTCAAGTCGACAATCGTCGCTGCCTCAGTCGACTGTCTCCACTTGCGCAATGCCTCACCACAAACGTCTGTCGCCTCACCTCCCGTGTGACACGATATGTGCTGGTTTAACTCCCTGAAGTCCAGCACCGGTCTGACTTTTCCCTTCGTAGGCTGCACCACCGCCATCAGGGGTAGCACTCCGCGCGCTACCTCCTCCTTCCAAGGGACAAGGATCCCTTCCTCGATCCACCTCTCCACCTCGTCTTCAAACTCAACCCTGGCATGGCCTTTCAGAGTATGCTGGTAACAGCTCACCCTGTTCTCCAGTGTCGGGGGCTCGTCCTTCCATTTCCACTCTATCGTCCACCGCCGACCATCGAACGCCACCTGAAAGTCCTTGTCCTCGATGGTGTAAGCAGCGCCGTCCCTCGCGGGGCTCTGCTCCCTCTGGTGATCCTGACTCGCAGCGCACGACGCCCCCATGCTTCCGAACGTGACCTTATTTCCCACAACGCTGACGCCACCGAGGCAGTTGATGGCGTCCATCCCCATCACCACATCAACTCCATTTATCACGCGTTCGGCCACAATTGCCTGTAGCCTTAGCGTCGCGCCGCGCACCACTATCTCTACCGTGCTGCTGCCTCTGCAACGGATTTCGCTGCCGTCGACCGCCCGGACACTACACACCCCGTTCCATTCCTTCGTCACCCTCGAAGTCACCAGGGTGGTCGTACAGCCCGTATCCACAAGGGCCTTGAACGTCTCCCCCTCGGCCTCCACGTCAATCACTGGCAGTGTCTCCAATAGCGCCTCTACTCGTTTGAGGGGAAAGTTCGAGAGGCAGCAACTTCCCCGCGGTCGTTTCCCTGGCCGCAATCACGGGCAATGTGCCCTGTCTGCCTGCATCGATAGCAAACTGGCCCCAGCTGCGTACAGTCCCGCGCCATGTGCGGTCCCTGGCATTTAAAACATCGTCCTGAGAACGGCCGCTCTCGTTGCACGGTGGGCTTCCGTACCTCTTTCTCGTGACGTCGTCCGTCTTTACGCGCCACCGCCATCGCTATCCCCTTCCGCCCCGAGTGTCTCGTCAACCCGCGAGCATGAGTTACAAGCTCGCTCAATGGCATCTTTTTGACCCCGGGCAGTTGTTGTAGGTGAATTCCTACGTCATCGGGGAAGCCATTTACGAATGCCAGTCGGGCTGCTCTCTCCAGTCCTTCTCCGGCAAACCCGGCCAGAGTCGCTAGCCTTCTAGCTTCCGCCGCAAAATCATCTACCTGGCCTCCCGTCCACCTGATTGCACCCAGCTTAGCGAAAGCTGTGTACTCGCATTCCGTGTATGCATCACACAAGCGCCGCTCTATATTCCCATCGCAGAGCCGTTCTTTTTCGTCCATTTCTAGGTAGAGCGACAACGCACTTCCTTCCAAATACAGGGCCATAAGACTCGCCACGTCGCTTATGCCCTGCAGTCTCGCCACCAGCCTGATTTTCCGAATCCAGGCCACTACATCGCCTTCGCCGTTAAAAGGTCTAACGACGTCACTGGCGATCCTAATTTTTGCCGACATCGTGTTGAAAAAAATGTGAACGCTGACTAAATGCCAAAATAGCTTGTGGTTGATGAAAGGAGCACAACGGAAACAAGGAAATAGGAAACAGAAGTGCAATAAGGTCTTGCCTGACAGGGGATGAAGTCGGATGGCCTTCAGCCAACTTGCTCGCGTGTTGTCGTCTCGGTGCCTTGCTGGGGTCTCTCGTAGCCGCTCGATGCCGCACGTGCGTTGAGTCTCTCGCTTCCGCTTCCGCCGGCGCATGCGCCCTGCAAGACCTGTAAGCATCACTTCCGCTCCCGCCCGTCCCGTCACACTCCTTCATCACCACACCACAAAACAAACTACCCAAATGATGTCAATATGGAAACACACAGAGATATATGTACATCGAGAGATGTACCTACACACACACACACACACCACACACACACACAATTATATATACATACATATGATGGGCTTCTGCTGGCTCAGGGTGCCATGCAGTGGGATGAAGCTTGAAACTGTATGATCCTGAAGCAAGTTTCTTAGCAACACCAATATATTCTATTGATATGTTTTTTTTTTTGATGTAACAATCCATATTAATATAATTTGAATGTTATTGTTGGTTCAATAACTAATGAAAAAAATTTAAATCAGAAATCAATCTTTTCTAATGTTTGGCATCTCTCTATATATAAACAGCAAAATGTCTATCTGTGTGTGTGTCCTTTATACAAATCCACAATTTTTCAGTTAGAGGGCTCGCACTTTCTATAGGCATTCAAAACCGTCCAAGGGTGGTTGTGCACATCTTTACATTTCCCCAGTCACCCCGCAAAGCCATTAAAAAAATCAATAGAAGTGACTTTTTTGTGAATTTTCTATCCAAAACCCAATCAAAATGCCCGAAACTTGATACGCCAATTGAATGCCAGCTAGCTGTATGAGATTGGTTGGAGATTTGGACAGTACTCGCGTGTATGTGCGCACACACGCAGCTGTATATGCATGCACTAGCACTATGACCCAGTGTTGCCGGGTCATAGTGCTAGTCTGTAATATAAATGATCTTATTTATTTATTAATCTTTCTTTCATTAAAGTTGAAGCAGGAATTGAAGTCAGAAATTGTGCAAGATGTAATGACAAAAACTCAAGACTCTGTTTCAAGTACTACCAGTACCACCCAGACTTTACCTGCTGATTCTCCATATCGTAAGTAATTTTGTTTCAAAGAAAATCAACTTGCTAACCTAGCTAGAAAAACATAAAAAACCTAATTTGTTAAAGCAGTGCAAGTGTCCATGCTTTGGTGCTATAATGCTTAAATCCTCAAAAATTGTTCTTTTCTGTTATTTAAAAATAATAAATAAATTTGTAAAAAAAGGACTGCAATTCTACAACAATTGCCAGGTATTTTAACTGCTTAAGTACAAAGAATTTATAGAATTCATCCAAGCTTTAAATTTTGTAATTTTCTTTGTGTATAGTATGTGAAACTGCAAGAATTATGAGCTGTTTAATATGCAGTTGATTCAATCACCAATCTTTGTTAGCTTAATATATAATGATTATAAAGTAATACTAATTAATATTCTCTTTTTTCCTTTCTTAGAATTATACTGGCATGAAGGAATCATTTGTGATTATTGCCAGCGGACCATTGTTGGGGTTCGTTTCAAATGTGGGTGAGTATCACTGGAAATTTGCCTTTAGCAATTAGGATTTTAGTTAGTTTCTAAAGTAAAAACTCTCATGTTCATAGAAATTTCTATTGTAAACTGAATTTGAAAAGTGCTTTTCAAAGATTCTTCTGTCTTCATGAAAGAAACTAGACAGATTCTTAAATTCTTATTGTGAAATCAATTTGATCAATACTTAAGTGATGTAGCAACTACTCCAGCAAAATCTTGTGCAATACCTACTTGTGCTTATACAATTATTTCCTGCTTTTTCTAGCATAGATTTTTTATTCACTCTAATATGTTGGAAGTTCTCTTATAAGAAATATAGCGTTTGTGGATGTTGATCCTGGTTTCTGCTGTTGTATTATTATTATTATTGTTGTTGTTGCTATTATTATTACTACTAGCGCCTTACTGGCACTTGTGCCCTGTGCTAGTAGGGTGCTAAGAGCACCATCTGAGTGTGATCATTGCCAGAGCGGCTAACTGGCTTTCGTGCCGGTGGCACGTAAAAGGGCACCATTTAAGCGTGATCGTTACCAGCATCACCTTACTGGCACCTGTGCAGGTGGAATGTGTAAAAAGATTCGAGCGAGGTCATTGCCAGTACCGCCTGACTGGCCCCCGTGCTGGTGGCACGTAAAAGTATCCACTACACTTTCGGAGGGGTTGGTGTTAGGAAGGGCATCCAGCTGTAGAAACTCTGCCAGATCAAGATTGGAGCCTGGTGCAGCCATCTGGTTCGCCAGCCTTCATTCAAATTGTCCAACCCATGCTAGCATGGAAAGCGGGCGTTAAACGATGATGATGATTATTATTGTTGTTTTACATTTGTTTTTTTCCATGCTATCATATATCAGATGGATTTTTACGGTCTGCACATTCACAGTAACACCAACTTTGTTGTGTATATCTTCCATTGTTGACTGGATGTGTTTTATTGTGATGCTAGTACTTGGAAGAGATTCCTATATGGAAAAACTAAAGAGTCTTCACTTCCTTGCGTCAGTTCTTTTCTAGAGTTACTACCCTCCTAGATGGGTAGCATCTGGTTATCTCTTTCTTGCCTGTTTTATTTTTGTGTATTTTGTACAACTGGATGCTCTTTCTATCACCAACCAGTTAAGTGTACTAGGTGCTACTAGTACAAGTGTGGTTGTGCTATGTGAAGATAACTATAGTGTCACTTCTACCCTGTATTAGTTCTTATTTAACATTACTGTCTTATAGATAATCTGAGATATGAATTATGGAGTCACATTTGGCTTATATGTTCCTTGGTTACAAAACCTAAATTTTCCCACATTATCTCCTCTATGACTCTTAAAGGAATTTATAAATGGCCATTTATGATGCAAAGAACAATTTATACATCATTGACAAAACTTATATCCAACAGGGATTAGTTTTTTTTTTTATCTCTCTCTCTCTCTCTCTCTCTCTCTCTCTCTCTATATATATATATATATATAATATATATATATATATATATATATAAATGGTGAAATGTCTGCCTCTGTGTGTGTGGGTATCCTTTATACAAATCCACAATTTTTCAGTTAGAGGGCTCGCACTTTCTATGGTCATTCAAAACCATCCATGGGTAGTTGTGCATATCTTTACATTTCCCCAGTCACCCCACAAAGCCATTAAAAAAATCAATAGAAGTGACTTTTTTGTGAATTTTCTATCCAAAACCCAATCAAAATGCCCGAAACTTGATACGCCAATTGAATGCCAGCTAGCGTTATGAGATTGGTTGGAGATTTGGACAGTACTCGCGTGTATGTGCACACGCACGCAGCTGTATATGCATGCACTAACACTATGAGCCAGCGCTGCCAGGTCATAGTGCTAGTATACATATACAAAATTGTAAAAACGTGTGTACACAATATAAGAGATTTATATGTAGGTGTATGTTGCTTGATACACATCAACAAATACTAGCTTTACCGAGATTATCTGCTGTATGTACATTGACATAAACTTTAGTACAGCACGTCTGCTTTTTATATAATAAGTAAAAATGTTTAGATTCCTTCCTTCTTACACACTCACATTCATGCACACACGAAATTTGATTATTTTGTTTTCTGTTGCAGCAATTGTCCAGATTATGATTTGTGTGAACAGTGTGAAAATCTGACGAGTGTTCATGACTCTACTCATGTATTCTTAAAGTTGCGGCGTCCTTGTCAAATTGATACAGAATTGCAACCGTTGTTACGTAGCATAATTTATAAACCTGAGGGCCACAATTATTCTGCTGCTATTAATTTTTGCGAGCCAGCCAGTGGAGAATATGAAATCATTCCAGATGATATGCGACAGCATGCCAAGTTGTCAAAGTAAAGTATCAAGTTTATTATCAAATACATTGTTACCAATTTTATTTAGTTACTTATTTATTCAGAACATATTACTCAATTACAGAGATGTACTTGCATAGCAACTGTCCTGATTTGAGATCGTGTGCTGGAACGAAAACAGTTGCTGCGTGGAAGGTGTTTATAAGCCATTTAAGAAACACACAAAATCCATTAGATTCACTTCAACATTTAAATTTAATTTTCATCGCTTTGAGACTGCGACCTGTTTACTGACAAATTTCGTGCAGCACAAAATTTTGTCAGTGAACAGGTCATGGTCTTAAAGCGACTAAAATATTTTCACAAATTAAATTTAAATGTTGAAGTGAATCTGACAGATCTAGTGTGTTTCTTAAGTGGCTTATAAACACCTTCCACACTGCAATATTACTCAATGAATTATTTCAAGTGATTTTCTTTTTCTCTTGAGCCACATGTTCAGCCACATACTTTCAGCTGCATACTTTTCTCTCTTTAGTTAAGGATTAATATTGAGAAAAAAATGGCCAAATGGCCAACTTATCTACCTATCAGTAGAATGAGTTATTGTCAAATTTACTGAAGCTGTTTTGCTTTTAAGTAGTTTTATTTTAAATGTAACACTCATCTGTTGGAAATAAGTACTTGATTGTCTGGGAATGTTACCTGAAGTATGTTGTCATCCTGTTTAACACCATGAAATCAGAACTAAGTTTTAGCTATTGTAAATCAATAGATATTTTTTTATCATTTATTTTGTACTTGTTTTAGTCATTGAACTGTGGGGGAGTAAACTTCTTGCCACACCTGCACCTAATGTACATTTTTTTGTTATTTGTATGTTGGTTTTTTTTAAAAAATTTCTGAAATGCTTACCTTGACTTCAGTTGTTTTGAATTATCTCAAAATGCTGTTCAAGGACAACATACAGGCCCATACTTAAATACTTCAGGTCATCCTTAAATATTTTATAATTCTGTCTTGTTCAAGACTCCAGTGTTTAGTTATGTGAAATGCAATGTGAGGGTGAAGGCATGTTGTTTCAATTTTGCTGTATGGAAGATATTTTTACTTGAGAAAAATCAACCTTTAAAAAACCTTCATGTTAACTAGCTCTGCTTAGCAAGCAGGTTGTGCAATAGAAATCTACTTTTTGTTTGAGTAATATCTATCAACAGAGATTAATCCCAGACTCACTGGACTCATGCTAAAAGGCCAGCCACTAATTTACTTGGCTGGCTATTTGAAACTCCCTGAAAGTTATATATTGTTGTTATTAGTGGCCAGTAGTATCTATGGAAGGATGCTGCTTATCTAAAGTACTATGAGTTGTATTATTTGTGTTTGACCAGATGTCAAGTCAAAATGGCCAAGATGCTTAACAAGAAGAAGAAAGAAGAAAAGCTAATGGAATTGCAGATGAAGTATGATGAGAAATTGAAGCGAGCTTATAGACAGAGTTGTCCCATGAAAAAGGAAAGAATGGAATTAAGGAATTCATTAGGGTAAGTATTCTACACAGTTGCATACTTAAGCATTGAAGCCAGATTTGGCTGCTATTTGTGGTAGGTTGAGCAACTGTAGAGGTGCTTGTGTTGCTTTGTTTCTTTGAAGTTATAAGCTTAGGTTTTATTTTTTTAACAAATTATACAAGAAGTCATTTACATTTTCTTTTTCTCAGACTTCATGTTTGGTTTGTGAAGTAACTTAATGGAAAACTAATTTTTGTTAGGTATATTAGCTGCAGAATATTTTGAAGAAAGACTGCTCAAATATATTGTCAATTTTTACTTTCATTTTTCTTTTCTTCTCTTTTTGATAGTGCTGCCTTTGTGTGTGATGTTACTATTCCTGATGGAACAAAAGTCCAGCCTCTTGCTAGGCTGTATAAAACCTGGAGGATGAAGAACACTGGAAAATTTGCTTGGACTGAAAAAACAGTTGTTAGTGTTCTTTTATTCATATATTACTGATAAAACACTTTCTTGAAATTGAAAGATTTTACACATCACAGTTGGCTGACTATTTCGTTTTTCTTATCCTTCTCAGAATAGTTTTAAAAAGTTGGGTTCTTTTTTTCTGGGTAATATGAGATATATTTAGAAGTCTCTTTGGCAGATTTTTTTTATTAATGATTATTGATTGCAGGTTTTTCTGAGGAATTTTATTACATAGTAGTTTACTTATATTTCCACTAATATTGTTTTTAATTGGTCATTAACATTCTTTAGGTTATGTAGAGTAGAAGGCATTACCACATATTTGTTGGCTTGTTATGTGCAATTGGCAACAGAGCTGATTAAATGCTTCTCTAATGCTGTTATTTTATTAATTGCCAAGGTTCTGAAAACTACAATGAAATTTTTTACCTAGTATTTGAGGTAGCTTTGGCAACTGTCAGTACAATTAAAATATGAAAAAATATTCTCAAAAGCCATATTCCCAGCCTCCAAAATCATCATCATCATCATCATCGTTTAATGTCTGCTTTCCATGCTAGCATGGGTTGGACAATTTGACTGAGGACTGGTGAACCAGATGGCTGCACCAGGCTCCAATCCTTTTCTGGCAGAGTTTCTACAGCTGGATGCCCTTCCTAATGCCAACCACTCCGAGAGTGTAGTGGGTGCTTTTGCGTGCCACTGGTATGAGGGCCAGTCTATCGGTACTGGCAGTGGCTACGCTCAAATGGTGTTTTTTATGTGCCACCTGCACAGGAGCCAATCCAGCGGCACTGGCAACGACCTTTCTTGAATGTTTTTTTCACGTGCCACTAGCGCAAGTGCCAGTAAGGCGATGCTGGTAACGATCACGCTCGAATGGTGCTTTTTACGTGCCACCGGCATGGTAGCCAGTTATATTGCTAAAAGTGAAAAAGATGTGTATTGCAAAAAAAATGGTTTGAGAAGCTATAATTAAACAGTGTAAGAGACTTAAAATAGCATATTTAAAATTATTTTTAGTGTAACACTCTATAAATATGGAAGACATATGGCTTAGTAGTTAGGGTGTTGCACTTATGATTGTAAGATCATCGCTTTGATTCCCCAATCAGAGAGTGTATATTGTGCTCTTGAGCAAAACACTTCATGTTCCAGTTCACTTAGCTGTATATGAATTCCAGAAACAGGTGGGAAGTTAACCTTGTGGCA
>NC_042999.1:62644216-62696716 GCF_006345805.1 Octopus sinensis | reverse complement strand
TCAAAGGCTACTTTTAAATTTTTCTTTTAGTCAGTGTCTTGAATGAATGAGTTGCAGTTTTGTATTTGTTTGATGCAAGCACCAAGCTAATCTCTACCTGCTATTTATGTTCTTACGTCAATATTCAGATATCGTCATCATTGTTTCGGTCCATTATCTGACAAATTAGGAAATGTGTACAACAGCAAAATGTTTTATTTTCATAAATGTTGCTTACATATCAAATCTGATTTCAGGTCTTAATTTTTAAATGGATCAGATTTTTTCTTTTTGTATTTTATATACTATTCATAGAAAAATCAAAAGCTATTCATATGAAGGTGCATAACTCTGGTTAGAGTGTCAGGCTCACAATCATGAGGTAGTGAGTTCGATTCCCAGACTGGGCTGTGTGTTGCGTTCTTGAGCAAGACACTTTATTTCACATTACTCCAATTCACTCAGCTGCAGAAATGAGTTGTTACATCACTGGTGCCAAGCTGTATCGACTTTTGCCTTTCGCTCAGATAATATCAGTGGCCTGGAGAGGCAAGGCTGGTATGCATGGGTGACTGCTGGTCTTCCATAAACAACCTTGCCTGGACTTGTGCCTTGGAGGGAACTTTCTAGCTGCAATCCCATGGTCATTCATGACCGAAAGGGGTCTTTACGCTTTATACTATTCATAGAAAAAAAAGCAACTTATTTTTGTTTTTGAAATTTGTCTTTATATTTTATTAAAAGGCTGTGAACTAGTATAAATGTAATTTTGTCCTCTATCTTTTGTGGTCAATTTTGCCTTTTATTTGTCTATGGTTGATGAAATTACTACCACTGTTTATTGATTTAATTAATTATACTCTGCCTTCACAAAAATTATCTCTGTTAAATTATATTTTTCATGAATTATTGTTTCACAGGAACTTGGTGATTATCCTGGGAGTGAAAAAAGCCAATCAGCATGTGTTGATGGTGCAAGTGTGCCAGCTGCTGAGAAGCAGATAGAGGAGGAGTCAGCACCAACCAGTGCCACCATGACCAAGAAAGGTGACAATGTTGAAGTATTAAACTCTGTTGTGGCAGGTGCTATGGCTAAGTTGACGATGGAATCACCAAGTGTTAATTGCCATTTGGGGCAAGACCTACTGTCTTTTGAGAATTTGAATATGCACAGCCGGTCTACACCAAAGGCTTCTCACACAGCCACCCCAAATAATACACCATTAGGTAAGCTACACATAAATTGTACTTTATCACTGATTTAGTCTAGGGTGTAAGGGGAGATCATATATTTTGATTTAATGTAATTCCAATGGATGGATAGTTTGCCCTTTGATAAAACAATTCCTATTATCATTTAATCAGTCAAAATGAAACTCGGGCCATTTCACACAGCTCAACTATTACAAGTGCTTGTATTCTCTGATACAGA
The DNA here is from genome assembly GCF_006345805.1 of Octopus sinensis. Taxonomy (NCBI): domain Eukaryota; kingdom Metazoa; phylum Mollusca; class Cephalopoda; order Octopoda; family Octopodidae; genus Octopus; species Octopus sinensis. The sequence continues at coordinate 62,695,305 of NC_042999.1, read as the reverse complement.
TATTCCTTATCACAATGGAAAATTGGATGCAAAATTACATTAAAAAAAAATTAACTCTGTTCTTTTATTTTCTCTTACTGACTGTCTTGCTAAGATAGTGAAATACAGAAAAAGGTTTTTCTGCATTCTCATATCCACAGTGTCATTCTCTCCCTTCATCTTGGACATACCTGTAAAACAATTCCCTTCACTGCTTGCACAGCAATTTTAACTGAATTATTGCCATGTATCCAAAGTAGGATAATGGGTTTTTTTTTCTTGTTTTGCTATTTTTTTTTTATTGCAAGAGATTTGGAAACCTGTTCAAATGTTGGTGTGCTACTAATTTGTTTGTTACTAGTTTATAATTCCATTCTTGGAGCTATTAACTAAAATCTCTTCAGTCCCTTTTGTAAATGTTAGATTAAAACAGTAAGGATTGCTTCTATTGTGCTAGAGTTATTGAACAGCTATGTTTTATTTGTTGTAAATGGTATTTATAGGATATACTTGAAAACAAACTGTACCTAAGATATAGTCCATTCTTGGCAGTTGAAATAGTATCACTATTATCACAGCAAGTGTCAGATCTTATACTCATCTGGTCATATTACCTTGTTATATGAAACCATATATGGTTTCATATAGAAGCATATTGTTGGTATAATGCTGAGGGTCACTACATGTTGTAGCTATGCTATTGGGTACAGCTACAACAGCATTTATAAAAATTGAATGTGGCCGATGCCAGCATCACCTTGGCTGGCATGTAAAAAGCACCAACTGATCGTGGCTGTTGCCAGCCTCCTCTGGCCCCTGTGCTTGCGGCACGTAAAAAGCACCCACTACATACATGGAGTGGTTGGCGTTAGGAAGGGCATCCAGCTATAGAAACACTGCCTGATCAGACTGGAGCCTAGTGCAGCCTCCTGGTTTCCCAGACCCCGGTCGAGCCATCCAACCCATGCTAGCATGAAAACGGACGTTAAATGATGATGTACCTTAAATAGCCAAATTGGATTTTTTTTTTCTTACAGAGTGTAAAATGAGTAGAAATTTAGGATCACCTGATATAAAAAACTTACATCTACTCTACAGTTGTTGCCAGCATTTGGATTGTTTCTTTCATAGGCATAATAGAATAAATTTATGAATATTTTTGCTATTTTTGTGCTGGCTGTGTCACTTTGTCTTTTATAATCTGCCAGGAATCAAAATGTATGTAATTAAAGCTGTCTATATGAAGTAAAGTGGATAGACTTTTTCTAACCAAAAACTATTTCATACCAAATTTAACTGAAGCCAGCTTTCCCTTGTTGTATTGTTTAATGTTTATAATTTTTTTTTCTTGCACAAAAATGGATAAAAGAGGTAGAGAGATCTCTGGTAGAACCAAAACTTCAAATATGCTATATTTACAGGAATAGTTGGCAATAGGAATACTTTATGAATTGAAATCCATGAACAGCTGAGCTGGCTCATTAGATGTAGTAAATAATTTCTATTATCTAGATGATCTAATTAGTATTGGACATGGTTATATTAATTGTGTAAAGCTAGAGCAAAAAAAAAAAAATGAAGTGGCAGGATGGAAGTTTTTTTTCTTATTACTTCTGTTGGCATTGATTTTCCTCTGTGAAAGTTAGACTGTATAAAGCATGTGTAAAGAATGTGTTTCTATAGACCACTGACATTATATGTGGAGGGTCTGTAGAGCCTAACAGATGGACCACATATGATTCATTTAATGTGTAATGTCAGCTTGCATGCAGGGCACAATAGCAGGCTGGTGGATTGGTGATGCAGTTATAGCTTCTGCCGATATACACAGGACTGAACCAGTTGTGCTTGTGTGTATCCATGATGCAAATTTCTTGTAAGTACTGGACAAAAGAGTGTTATATGCTGACAGTGGTAGAAGTAGGCTTCAGAAGATATAAAACGTGATGAATTTAAATTTTTGGATTCTGGGTCTTACAAGATCAGCAAGGATTGAAATGAACGGAAATATGGCTGAACTAGACACATTTGACTCGTGCAAGCATGAAGAAACAGCCATAAAATAATTTTTTAATATATGCTATTTTATTTTATTCTGTGATGTTAATTTGCTTTTCTGTGGTTTGCCTGGTTTATTGAATGTTATGTGCACCTGTGACAGATGTGAGCCCTCCCAAGTCACCTACCCCTGATATGGACCAGCTTACAGTTTCCAACAGCAGCAGCAGTAGTAGCAGCGTGGCATTGTTGCCTGATGAACTTGATACAGACTACAATCCTTTTGCAAAAGATTGGGCACAAAACTTTGGTAGTTTCTACCCTAAAAGAGGTAGGTGGATTGATGTTGCATTATAGATTGCATTGTCTGTATATCTGTGTGTGTGTGTTGTTGCTGTAGTTTAGCTCCAATTGACCTATGATTGAGCAAACCCATTATCAAATGTGTACCCTACAATCATAAGGTCCCAATTTGATTCCACTGCATCATAAGTGCCTGCTACTATATCCTTGCAATGGCATGACCCGAGGTTTGTAAGTGAAATTGGGTAGACAGATGAAACTCTACTTGTAATTCAGTGGCCCAGCTTCACTGCAGTCTGTGTCAAGCTGATTCTTTCCAAGCATTATGTCAAGAAGGGGCTGGGGAATATTTAGCCACTTAATTCAGTGAGTATGTTGGTCCATTATTTGAGTAACTTGGAACACTGTGTATATGTATATAATATAATACACACACTTTAGAAGTAGAAATTCAATAATTCCAAACACACTTTCTTGATTATTAGTCACCTGATGGTTGCATGTAAACCATTTTCATATATATTCTATTCATGTGCTCATGCTCACATGTGTATACACACACATAAACATTTAATGGTAGGGCTAACATGCTGCCTGGTTTAATACCACCACCTTGGATGCACAATATAGTTTTAGAAGTATTAAAGGCGGTGAGCTGGCAGAATCGTTAGCACACCAGACGAAATGCTTAGTGGTATTTCGTTTGCTGTTATGTTCTGAGTTCAAATTCTGCTGAGGTCGACTTTGTCTTTCATCCTTTCAGAGTTGATTAAATAAGTACCAGTTACACACTGGGTCGATGTAATTGACTTAATCTCTTTGTCCTTGTTTGTCCCCTCTATGTTTAGCCCCCTCCCCATACTTTGGGCAATAAAGAAATAAATATAGTATTAGAAGTACCAATGTTGCTAGTCTGGACATAGGATAGTAACATTAAAGGACAGTAGCCTTGATAAATCATGGCTGCTGTCCTTCATCTCCTGACTAATTACTAAAGGTAGAGCTGAAGACACATACATGTAAGTGCATGTGCAAAACATTTTTCTATTTTCTACCTCAACTATAAGCAAGCATGTATGTGTGGTTTTTCCAATGATATTTTGCAGTTTTGTTTTGTATTTCTTTTTCCTTCCCTTATCTGTTGTACAGAATTAACTTTATATACTGAGCCTATTTTATTTTAGTTTTTTTTCTGTTTGGTTTCCTAAAATGGGTTTTAGTAACTTTGCCAATGAAATTTGTCATGTCCTGTTCTTTTTGTTTATTGGTTTAATGGCCTTGTGGTTAAGAAATTCAATTTGCAATCACATGGTTCTGAGTTCAGTTTCATTGCACAGCATCATTTATATATATATATATATATAAGCATGTATACACACATATGCAGTCATTTATTTCAGCTGGGTACTTATTTTATTAATCTCTTTGCCTAACCTCATAGTTACAGGATATAAAGTTATCTAACATAAATACAATAGCAGTGTAAATGTATGTGCATATACACACACAAACTCTGTGTGTGGGATGGTCTTTTTTCTGTCAATCAAATTCTACTCACAAAGTATTGGTTTGTAATTCCAATGTTTGTAATAGGAAACACTTTGCAGAAGGTGTGTTGCATAACGGGATTGAACACAGAATTATGTAGATGCATAGAAAACTTTTAACTACATGGCCATTCTGTATAAATTTATGCAGAGGGATTGTCAGTGATCAGTTAGTATTATACACCATAAAATATCAAAGTTTTATTGTGTATCTATCAACAAGAAATAAAACGAAAGCAAATTGGTGTGTGTGTGTGTGTGTGTACACGTGTGTATGTGTGTCTTTGTTGTAGATGGTTGTCATGACTGCATCATGATGTTGCTGTCACCACACAATCTCAAATCGGGTCACTTGCAAACAAAGTATAACTCTGAAATATAAAAGTTTATTTCTATATCTTTTCTTTTTACTCTAATGGGGCTTTTTTTCTTTTAGTTTTAAAGATATAAACAATAAAAATATAAAATGAAATTTTTTTATGAAAAAAAATTCTTTAGATTTGGAAGCTGATGTAGAATCACTTGATACCCTGAGTGATGATGAATTGAGTCAAAGTGACAGCGACTTCTACATCGTACCACTACCAGACTGTTTCGATCCAATGAAACCCTTGCAGCCAAGAACATCGGAAGGTGCTGGGTCAAGTGAACCTCACTTGGATACAGAGCTTGGACAAGTGGACAATAACCATAACACCATAGTTAGCAATAACAACACTGAACATTCACCTGGTAAGTTCCAACACTTCTCAGATATTTTAACACCTAGAATTCTGTTTTATTGAGTGTCGAATAATCCACTGGGTTATTTGAAAAAACTTGATATTCACAAGAGTTCTGTAAGAAGTACTTCAGTGGAGGAAACTTCCACATCTACTGCATGCTTTGTATTTGACTCCACATTGCTACACTCACGGAGTGGTTGGTGTTAGGAAGGGCATCCAGCTGTAGAAACACTGCCAAATCAGACTAGAGCCTGGTGCAGCCTCCATGGCTTCCAGACCCCAGTCGAACTGTCCAACCCATGGTAGCATGGAAAACGGACGTTAAATGATGATGATAATTGCATATAGTCAAAAAATCCCTTTCTACTCTATCAGGCCACATGCCAAATGCAAAAGCAACTCCACTTCCTTCAAACTAACAAGTCCACTGAACTTGACACTGTTCCGTACAATGCATGCTACTAACCAAACATTTCAATCTCACTCTCTACAAGATCTATCAAAGTATTTGCACACCATTTCAGTATCTCAAAGATGAAAGAGATCCATTAACAACAATCTTCTCTAACATCTTAAATCACCCTCTCTCCTTAGTGACCACCAGTACACCTTTCATAAAATCAGATCCATTGAAGAGTTCTCTCCAGTGTCACCTGTAGGCTCTCTCAACTTCAAGGTGTTTGGTGAAAGTAGTTACAGTGCCCTCAACATCAACAAGGCTTTTGATCATGTCTGGCACAGAAAAAACTAACAAAGCTGCCCATCTATGACTACAATGTGTCAGCACATGCTGAGGAAGCTCTCTCAAGCCTACAATCTATTAACTCTGGCATCCTCTAAGATTTGCTTTTTATTCATCAAATATCTTAATATCAGCATGACATCCATTTCTATGCAGATGATACTAATCTTACCTCATGATCTGCTGCACCCAAATATCATTACTTGCATCCTATCCCCTCACACCAAATTTGTTCTCAGTCCATGAACAGATACTTCAAAACATCTTCAGTGGGTTTATACCAATCTTGGCTCCTTCTGCAGTATAAAGACACAATGCACTAAACATTTCTAGGAAACATTGTTGTACCTCACTTCTCCTAAACATGGAACAGCAGGTTACTAGAACCTTCAAATCAATACAAAGAATAGTCCTCACTGTGACTGAGGATCTCTCCTGGCATACGCACACCCTCAATATAAAAAACATTCTCACAAAAAAAAAAAAAGAAAAAGGCCTTCCTTCTCAGCCCAAAATTAATTTAGCACTCAACTTGTACCAATTCTCTACAAAGTTCAACTAAGACTTTCAATAGATGGTGCTGTTTTACACAAACATCTTTGACCATATTCATAGAAAGGCCACTTGACTGATTAATGTGAAGTTGCTCACTATTACACTCCAACTTCTGATCCACAGTCTTTTAGTCTCCTCTTTTAGCTTTTCCTACTTCTACAATGGCTGCTGTTTGTTGGGGCGGGCTGACCTCATGTTACATTTACTGCGAAACTCCTGACTCGCTTCTCGACCTTGCCATTCACTATTGCATTCATCATCCAGGCCCCCACACTAACTTACACATTCTATCTGAATGTTGGTCCACTGGAATTCTCTCCTTGCACATGTTGTCTTGTCTGTTATTGATTGTTCAAGAGGAACATTGTGTCAATCTCACTGGTCTTGGAGAGCCTGTACAAGCTATAGGTACACATACCTACACACACACACACACATTGCCCCTTCAGACTAAACCAATAAAAAAAAAAAGAGAAACAGAGACCGGCTAAAACCCTCCACTTCCACTGAACTAAACTATATTCACAGGTAGTGGATCTATAATCTTATGAAATACTATTGTCGACTTTACAGTGCTGTTACATACAATGTGGGTTACATTGTCTTATGATATTTGTTTCCAGCTTACTTATAACTAATGTTAGTTATTGATGTGAAGGCGCATGGTTCAGTGGTTAGATCATTGGGCTCACAACCATGAGGTAGTGAGTTTGATTCCCAGACTAGGCTGTGTGTTGTGTTCTTGAGCTCAGCTGTAGAAATGAGTTGTGACATTACTGATGCCAAGCTGTATTGACCTTTGCCTTTCCTTTGAATAACATCAGTGGCATGGAGAGGGAAGTCTGGTATGCACAGGCGACTGTTGGTCTTCCATAAACGATGTAACTTTCTGGGTTTGATCCCATGGTCATTCATGACCAAAGGGAGATTTTACCCTTGTTATTGATGGTGTTATTTTTTGAAAATTTAATGTAAATTCTTTGTTTTGTTTACATTTAATACTAGCTATTGTAATTGCAATGGCTTTCTCTTATTATTATTTCAGCATCTGCAGCATCTGTGGATGAACTGATGACCTGTGCTGATGTTAACTTTCCTCCGCCTCTTTTGCACCCAACATTGGCAAATACAGACTGCAATAAAGAAGTGGAAGCTGCAGCAGGCGGCAAAGCAGCTGCCTCCTCTCCGAGCGGTGACAATGTTATGCAGCCATTGCTTGCTCATTCAGGCATTTCAGCTGCAGGTGCTGCTGCAGCTGGGGACTGTGTTGAGACCACTTCTAACAGGAGAGCCCACCATCACTACCACCACCAACAGCAGCACCACCAACACCTCCACCAACAACAGCAGCGGGAACATCACCAGCAACAACAACAACAGCAACGGGATCAGCAGCAACAGCAGATGCGGGAGCATCAACAACAGCAGCAGCAGCAGCCACAACAGCAACCAGCAGCACAGCAACAGCAGCAGCAGCCACAACAACAATCTGCCGGTGCACCTGCTGAATTGGGCCACTGTGCCATGCCGCCGGAACAGCCTACAACAGGCCCATGCGACATTAATGCAGCAATTGCTGCCGACAGAGAAGATCCTTTACACAGGGATACATTAGCTTCAAGGTAGACATCATGTCATTTGAAGGGCAAATAATTCTCTTCATTTATTCTGTGTGTGTGTGTGTCTGTCTGTGTGTTTGCATAGCAAAAAAAGCCATCTTTAGCATTTGAAACATTTCAACTTTTATAGGTGTAGTCTTATTCTTTAGAAACCTTATGTAATAATACACACACATGCACGCACACACACACACACACACATATATGTATGTGTGAGTGTATATGTGCACACTTGTATTTTGAATAGTAATGTTTGGGTATAATTAATGTATGCATGTATCGTCTTCTGTTTAATAGCCAATATCAATTTTTATGTAACACTGTAGGATAGGAATTCAATACAACAAAATACTAGCTTTACACTAAAATAATTTTTTTAAAAAATTAAAACTGGATAAACCTCAGCTAAGGTGGAATTCTTATCCTTTTGCTTTTTTTAGAAAACTTTTTTTTGTTAGACCTGTTTGTCATAACCTCAAAATTGTTTTAGATGAAGTCTAGAAGTATACTCTTAAATAGAATTAGCAGAGACTGTGACTCTTAATTATTTAAATACTGGCAAAAAGTATTTCTTAATGTCTTGACATCCCCAGGTTCTTTTTGTATATGAAAATTCTAACATAAACAGGAAAAACAGAAGGCTCTGATGTTTCTTCCAATGTGCCTTCATATATATATTTACATGATTTTTATATGCATATATAAAAACCTTATCTTATCAATGACAATCATTTTGATAATAATTATTAGATGTGATTTATAATCCCAAAACACAATTGTAGAAACTGTCTTTTGTGTGCAATTGTTGGTTAATATCTAGTTTGAGTTCAAGTTTATATCTGAGGCTCTGTGTGAGAATTATAGATTCTGATTGAATATTCTTATGATCAATGACATTTTAACCATGATCCTCTTATTTATTTTTTTTTTGTGCATAACATGTCCAAAACTGCAGTATATCTTCCTTTTAAGATAACATGTAATTTGAGGATTTGGTTTCCATTTCTGTCAGCTTGAGTAATTTCAGATATCTCTCTCTCTATATATATTGTACATGTTAATTCAAATGCCTCAGGCATGGTGTGACATTTAAGTATTTCTAACCCTCTCTATCTCTACCTTTGTCAGTAACAAGGTTATCAAGCAAGTAACCATAATTCTTGTAGATCTAATTAATTTAATTTCTTTAAGTTAAACCAACAGTAAAAAAAATTGAACTGTTTTTACATGGAAGTCTCTCAGAGTTCATGTCAGTTTGAATTGAGCTGGCCTAATTTCTTGATCAATGAAATTGCGTTAGATTTTTTTAAAAACATAGTCATGGTCTTATGGGTCTGCTCGCTATGTTCTTTAAGTTCTTGTTTCTAGTTTGTTTTATTTCTAAGTAACCAATTTTTCTTTGTTTAAACTTTCTTGTAGATTTATAAAGAACTGCTTTTGAAATTGTTGATGGTAACTAAATAGAATATAGAGTGATATGCACTCTATAATTTTATGATTGGTATCTCTAACGCTTTTCGTAATATTATGTATGATGGCTTGAGAAATTTTTGACTAATTATGTTTTGGTTAGTATTGGATTGTCTTGTGTTATTATGTTCTGGCTCTCTTACTTTCTGAGTTCAAATCCTGCTAATGTCAACTTCACTTGTCAGTCAAGTATTGGGAGTCAATGTATTCAACTAACTCCTTGTACCTAGAAAAGAAACTTATCAATGCTAATGCTGACAAGGTGATGTGGGTTGATAGGAATGTTTCTGAATAGCCGAAAGAAAAGTAATTGTATAGCTTGCTTTATTGATCTTTTTGTTAGCTCAATAAAAATAAACTTTAGTGTTTCCTGCACCTCCCCAATAGACACAAACCTTGCAAAATCTCGATTCAAGTTCAGAAGAAATATTTGGAATCCCTTGATTCAATATTTTCTTTCTTTGCACTTCATGATTTCAGTGAGTTTGCTTTCAATTTTTAAAATTTTCTTCCTTTCATTACATTTAGCTAGTTATACACTAGAAACTACCACTCTGATGTTCAGTATACATTTCTGAAAAGACATAGAAAAAAAAAAAGCTTAGAAATTTGAAACTATCAATAAATTAGTAGCAGGATTTAAGAGGTTTTTAATTTCTTGGTATTCTCTTGAATGATACTCACATAACTTTTAATTTGTTTTGAAGTTGTACATGTTAGATGATTTGATTGGATATTGTGTGTTGGAACTGAAACAATTATATCTTGGATGAATCATGTTAGACATTTAAAATACACATTTTATAAGAACAAGTGTAAAATAAGACATGATCCCCATCACCAAGTATGTTTTATGTAAACTGTTAATTCATTAATCTATTTTTACTATGCAGTCTTTTGGAAGTAAAGATATATATTGTTAGAATTTACTATAAAACAAACCTGTCTCTTCTTATTTTAAGCTGTAAAGAAAAAGCCCTAAAAATATCTGAATAAAGTTTTATTCCCTTTTAAAATGTGTTTTGGTTATGGATATATATTAAGAATTTCTAGGTTGTGATTTTTACAGGAGTTTCATTAATAACTCATCATTATTATCACCAACTTTACTTACACCAATTCTTTATTATGATTGTGGGCTAAACACATTATGCCTTTTGTCCAGAGTTTTCTTCTTGAAATTCCTTTCTAGTTCTTGTTTTGTAGAACTTGGAGTTAACCACTTATATATGAAGTAAATTATAATAGCAGTTAGTGAAAATTAGTCCACCTTTGTATGTGTTTGTGTGAGATAAATTGGAAATACTTCTTTCAAGTATGTGTTGAAATTATGATTATAATTTTTATTTAGAAAATTCCTACTTCTGAGTTTAGATTTTCATGTCTATGTACCTCCTTGTTATACTGTTAAAACTACAAGAATTTTCCAAAATCTCTCTACATTTCTAATATTAATCACATACAGTTGTGGCCAAAAGTTTGGAACGTTTTTTTATAAATTAAAATTGTTATGCCCAAGTACAATTCGATTCAAATTTATACAACGTAGAGATATACTTACCTAATAACTGCTCTGATGGTCCAATATCTAGAAGAAAAAATAGGCAAAATCAAAAATATAGTTCTAGACCAAATATTGCTTGCTTTTAATATAACCATAGGCATTTAATATAAAGATTCTAATTCTAAAATTCTAAAATTCAGGCCTATGTTCCAAACATGGCTGTAAATTTAAAATTTGGTTTCATGTGTTCTTCATTTTTCTGGCTTCATTGCACTTCAAATGTTGATGCCTGCTTGGCAATTTCAAACAAACTTCTTCATTTCCATATTTAAGAGATGAGGAATTATGTACATTATTTACATTTGACGGATATTTGTTCTCATCTTCTTTATTGTTAACACAACGTTTTGGCTGATATACCCTCCAGCTTTCTTCAGGTGTCTTGGGAGAAATTTCAAACCTAGGTTCTCATTCCTAAGGTATTTTTCGATATTGTTAATGTGCAGGTTACTGCTGGGAATTGAACCCAGAATCTTGGGGTTAGTAGCCCGCGCTCTTAACCAATACGCCATATGCCCATAGGCAAATCTTGTATGCCCACGGGCATATGGCATAGTAGCTAAGAGCGCGGGCTACTGATTCCGAGTTCGATTCCAAGCAGTGACCTGAACAATAATAATAATATCGAAAAATACCTTAGGAAATGAGAACTCGGGTTCAAAATTTCCCAAGACACCTGAAGAAGGCTGGAGGGTATATCAGCCAAAACGTTGTGTTAACAACAAACATCCGTCGAATGTAAATAATGTAAAAATCTTCATGGTCAACATATGTAAATGAAGCTGCTGCTTTTACAAAGCTCCAAGCTATAAAAATTGTTTGCATTAAGAAAGCCTCCATAATGTATCCTCCTACATCGTGTATAAATAATTTTGCAGAGGACGTTAGATCTATTTATGAGTGTTTTCTTATTTAGATTTTTAAGTATGTGTGTATAGTATCCAGCCATGAGCTGCATCTGTTGAGACTTGTGCAGGTTGTGTTGATAATACAAACCATATTCCAACTTTGGCAATGGTCGTATGGTTAAATATATTCATTAATTATTCTCATATGGCACTTCTGGGATAATACACGCACATACATGCCCACCCACATAGATAAAAATTATCACTCTTGAAAACTTGAAGAAATTGTAATAGTACTTACACTGTATGTGTGTGTATGAGAGGGTATTTGTATTTCTCAAAAAAAAAAAAATTCATAACCAACAAAGAATGTTACTCTAGTTACATTTCAAAAGTCTGTCATATGGTCATTGCTGCTATATAAGTTTCTAGGTGACACAAACTAATTCATTTTGCTATTTTAAATGCTATATTTTAAGTCTCTCCCAAACAATGGAAAAAAACTCATTTGAGTTGTTTTGTTATTTAAGTCTACATTTCAAAGAAATTTTGTATACATTTGATATTTTCGGTTAACAAGCACAAAGAATAGATGTTATTTTACACATTTCTTAATTTACAGTTGCCTTTTATTTCCTGTGCAGAATTTAACAGGTTGAAATGTGTGTAATACTAATGTTTCTATCACTCCTAACTCCCACCACCTTTACCAAAATGATTTGGACTAAGAATCAGCCATTGCTTGTTGGCTTACTTTGCAGAGAAATTCATGCTGCACCATCTAGTCAATACACAAAAGCTTTGTGAATTATACATATACATTTGTTTTACTTGCATTTTCCCATGCTATATATGAGCAGGCATGCATACATCACCCATTGAGTTAGAGATATCACCAGAATACCCTGCAGGCACATCTTAAGGGTTTTGTGAAAGAACACATCAAGAGTTGTTTGTTGTGCCTTTTACCCAGAACAACAGGAAACTTGTCTGTCTGGCAAAACATGTAAATTTTTACTGCTTCTAGTGATAAGCAACATGTTCCTTATGGCAACTGTTTATATAGGCAAGTACCTGCAGCTTGATAGTACAGAGTATTTTTACCATGAGCAAAGATGCAGTGCTAATGATGGGGTGAAAACTGTTGGCGATGCTGCCTGACAACCAACTGTGAATTTCTCTCTCACACACACTTAACTACAAAAACTTAAAGCTGGAGCAAAAATTTGGTTTTATGATGATCATAATTATTTTTCCTTATGTGTATTAGAAATGTGTCATATTTTCAACTGGCTAATAAAACCAGTTTGTAGTGTTGGACCATCTAAAATACTTTGTCAAAGAACATAGTGTGTGTGTGTTTAGTTACGTTTTAGCAAAGAAATTCTACTTTCACTAATTCAATAGCTCATCTGAAACTCAGATTTGTTGAATTAGAAAAAGCAGGGTCTTCTTGTTAAAACATCAAATATGTAAAATATAACTGGTTTACAGTTATCTTTAACTTATATAGTGTCCTCTTTGATTTTTGATTCAAGAATTATATATATATATATATATATTATATATATATATATATATATATATATATATATATATATATATATCACATGACCGACCAGGCTATCAGATGTTGCTACACATCGCTGGTCACAATGTGCTTCGCATTGTTTTGCCTTCAAATGACGCCACTGGCTAAGCGAGCAGGCCAATATATATATATATATGTTCATAAAAAAGGAATATTGTTGACAGTGACTTTGAAGTTTCGGACAGTTGAAACCATCACCAGACTGCAGTCCAATGATGGGTTAACTGACTGAAACTTCGTCACTGTTAAGAATAAACATGTACTCTACAGAAGTATAGAGTAACCTCTCAGATTAACCCCTTACCTGGCAGAAACGAATATATGCGTTTTGACTGAAATCGTTTTTTTCCATCTCTGGCCAGTTAACTCGTCAAAAGATAGACTTGCCAAAATCGACAGCAAACGAGTTCCTTCGTCTAAAAACGGGTTAACTCGTTTCTGCCCAATGCCGTAATTTAAAATCAATATTATTGAATTAAAATTCATAATAAATAAGGTTTGAAATATACCTCGAAATCACCATTCAAAACATAGTAAAATAAAACAATTAAAAAACATTTATTTTCAAAATAATTGTTGGGTAAGGGGTTAATGTAAAATTTTATTTCACTATCACTAAACATAAAAAGAAACACAAGTATCCAGGCATAGAAACTATTGAAGCTCTATGTGATCCTCTGACTTGTCAGATCCTTTTGAACTGTCCAATCTGTTTCAGCATGTCAGATCTGTTAAATAATATCTACCAAATTAAGTTCAACAATAATATGTGATAGGAAAGTTTTTCTTTTTTCATCTAACTAACTCTGTCAGCTGTTTTCTACTTCCCGTTTTTGAGCTATTATACTTCTATTTTTAAGACATGAATACAAAGGATTGACGAAATTGTTAAGAGTATCAGAAAAATGCTTTGTGTTATTTATTCCAGCTCTTTACCTACTGGGTTCAAATCCTACTGTGAACAAGTTTGCATTTTGTTCATATAAGATAAAGTACCAGTCAAATACTGGGGTCAGAGGTACTGACTAACAGATACTCCTTAACATATTTTGGCCTTATTTACATTATTTACATTTGACAAATATTTGTCATCTTGTTTGTTGTTAACACAACATTTCGGCTGATACACCCTCCGGCCTTCATCAGGTGTCTTGGGGAAATTTCGAACCTGGGTTCTCATTCCTAAGGTATTTTTTGATATTATTATTATTATTTAGGTCACTGCTTGGAATCAAACTTGGAATCTTGCACTTTTAACCACTACTATTTTCCTTTCTTTCCTTAATACCAGTTCCCATATACTACTCATATCCGCACTCAGTCTGCTTAGGAGGTTGATGTTTCCAGTGGTGTTCTCTGGCTATTATTTTAACTTCATCCCACAGGGGGAGGTGGTCTCCATTTTCCCATACATGATCAGCTATACCTGATTTACCAATATCTCCTTGTGTCACAGCTTTGCGATGTTCGTCTGCCCTTATTTTGAGGGGGCAGCATGTTTTGCTTTGGTCGAATTCTCTTCTTTTGGTGGTTTTACTCGAAGGAGATATCTGAGAAGTGTTGTATTACTCTTGAATACTGTCCTGATGTCATATGGGCCAGATATCTTTTGTATCTTTTCGGAGAGGCCTTCCACTTTGGGTAGACAGACTGTGGACAGTTTATTGGCCTCATCCTCTCTATTCTTTATAATTGGAGTGGATAGTATACTTTAGGGGTAGTTGTTGTTTAACAGATCCTTATTGAGCATGGTCATTTCTTTGTGGTGTGTATCACAGTCGCTACTTATATTCTTTGCATGATGTTTTAGGCACTGAGCAATCCCTCTCTTTACACTGTATGGATGGTGGGAATTGAAGTTGAGGTATCGTCCAGTAAAGGTCGGCTTGCGGTATACAGATGTCCTGAAACCATACTTGGTGCATGTTATTAATACGTCCAGGAATGCCATCTGACTGTCTTTTTCCATTGTGAACTGTATGGACGGCTTTATTGAGTTCACATGATCTAACAGCACTTGGACATCTTCCTGGTGGGGCCAGTGTATAAAGGTGCCATCAACATATCGTAGCCATAGTGTTGGTTTTAGTGGTGTTGATCCTAAAGCCAAATTCTCAAAGTATTCCATGTATATATTGGCTAATATCAGTGATAATGGCGAACCCATTGCTAAACCCTCCTCTTGTTGATATATATCAGTGTCCGTTCTGAAGTAGTTTCTACACAGAAGGTCAACATTTCCATCAAGTTTCTTATTGGTATACTAGTGCATTCTTTTAGATGGGTATTTGTCACTAGTTTTTCTTGAATCACCGATAGTGCTTCACCAGTTGGGACTTTGGTGAAGAGACTTATCACATCTAGACTCACCATCTGGTTGGATTCAATGGGGGTATCCTTGATCAATTCTGTGAAGTGGGTGGAATACTTCACATATGATGTTGACTTTCCTGCTAATGGAGTGATTATATCCACAAGGAAGCAGCTCAGTGGCTTACATGAATGAACCTCTCCAGCTCACTATAGGACTTAATGGAATACCATCCTTGTGAAATGTAAATAATGTACATAATTCTTCATCTCTTAAATATAGAACTGTATTATATGTTGGTCTTGTTCCTAAATTAGAAATCATTATGAAGATCCATGAGTTCAAATGCCACTGAGGACAACTTTGCCTTTTGTCCTTTCAGGGTCAATAAAATAATGTACCAATTGAGCACTGGAGTTGATGTAATTTGCTAACCCACCAACTTGTGCCTAAGTTGAAAGAATTTGTGGGGAATAAATCTAGAACATCATACTACAAATTCTATTTTCTCTTTCTCATTGTCTACAAATCCACAAAGGACTGTATTTTTAGTATGTTAATTGGTTTCAACCGTACAGCTGTGACCATATCAGACCAAACTTTGTTTTCTCTTATTCTACTGATTTACATTTATTATTATTATTAAGGCAATGAGATGTCATTTTGCTTAGTAGCATTTTGTCTGTCTTTAAATTCTGCCGAGGTCAACTTTGCCTTTCAGGGTCAATAAATTAAGTACTAGTTGAATACTGGGGTTGATGACTAGCACCTTCCCTGAAAAATTTCAGGCCTTGTGCCTATAGGAGAAAAGATTATTATTATTATTTTTTTTTTTGAGTTATTCAACATCTTGCAAGTTGTTTCATTCTCTCTATTATTGCAGCCCAATTTTTCTTCCCAACCCACTAACCACAATGGCAGTACACGTCGCATCAAAAGTAGTACATGCATATTCTACTGCTAAAGATGCATTTTATTCTCTCCAAGCAAAGCCTGTAAGTATTATTCTTTATTCAACTCGTTTTAAATTCTTCATCAAAAATAGAAAGTGTAATGATCAAGTTCTTATGTATAAACATATGCATCATTATGTGTGTGTATGTATATATATATATATATACACACACATATATATATATACACACACATACATGTATGTATGTGCAGACACTCATATCCATACACATAAATATTCAGATATACACACATCACACATATGGGTGCAATTATGATGAAGTGATAAAGAAATTCACTTTCGCAGTTATGAACTGCCTCTTAAGTTACTATAACTCTGGGTCAAACTAAATCTTGAATGAAATGGGCTGGCTAAAACTGTGTTGAATCTGGTTTAAATGGTCAGCCTTGCCACTCATTGTTATGCTGATTCTGCCTAAAGATTTGAGTTAAAGCTACATGTGTGTGGAATATACTGTATTTTAACAAACAACTAGAAAACTTATTAAAACTACAAAATCTATTTTATATCACTCACACACACTCATCATGCATGACATATCTATCTATATAAACGATGAAACAATTATCATGTACATTGATCATATGTAAACAAATATATACATGGATTTATAATCACATTTTATGTCCATTTTTCCATGTTGGCATAGTCCTTTACTATCTCACACACAACAACAGAAAAAAAATAGGCATATTTGTTGCACTAGAGCATTTGTGGTAGACTTATATACATTTTAAAATTTGGCAGCAGACCTGAACTAAAAATATATCTAAAAGTATAGGGGGAAACAATTATATTCAGGTTATAGTGTGGCCCACCAGTTCACCACGGCATATTGGTTGCAGAGCATTGCACTAGAGAAATATTTGCCGATGCATTTAAAGGTCTCCTCTATTCAACATAATCACTGTTTCTTCTTTCCTTCAATTTACATAAATATATATACGCATCCCTAAGTGAAGCAATAGAAAAATGGATACAAAATAATGACATACAATCTCTCGTGTGTATGAAACCACCATTATATTTCGGTGTTATCAGAGATGTTTCATATTTCTTTATCACTCCTTTCAAAGAAAAATTGAAGAAAGAAAATATTGTAGGTCCTTCATCATTTCAAGACCTACTTATGTTTTGGAAGAAATGATTGTTATATTGTTATTCTAGGCAATAATCATTTGAATATTTGTATTCCAATGTCTTGAAAATATTAACAAACTAGGAAATTTGCTGTTTCAGAGAAAAATGAAGAACTAATTAAGAAAATTCTTCATGAAATATTAAAATCTGAAATATAGTCATATCTCTTAAAATATATGTTTGAGAGAAAAGCTGCTTTTCAAATATATAGTGCATGGTGTAGTGATTGTTTAAAGTTGTCAAATATAGGGCTCATGGACTGGATATAGGCTTTAGTAGTGTTGAGAGCAGGCCTGGCCAACTCGAATTACATTGTGGCTCACTTTAAATTGCAGAAAGTTTTTTGAGGGCCGCTTGTATACTTTATGTACTAATAGTCAAATAATCAAATTACAGAATCAAGAATTTTTCATACCTTTCATTTGCTTAAAATTATAAGCTACGCCTTACTGGCACTTGTGCTGGTGGCACGTAAAAAAACATTCGGGCGAGGTCATTGCTAGTTCCGCTGGACTGGCTCCTGTGCAGGTGACACGTAAAAAATACCATTTGAGCGTGGCTGTTGCCAGTACTGCCTGACTGGCCTTTGTGCTGGTGGCACGTAAAAGCACCCACTACACTCTCGGAGTGGTTGGCATTAGGAAGGGCATCCAGCTATAGAAACTCTGCCAGATCAAGATTGGAGCCTGGTGCAGCCATCTGGTTTGCCAGTCCTCAGTCAAATTGTCCAACCCATGCTAGCATGGAAAGCGGACGTTAAACAATGATGAAGATGAGGATACCTATCTGTCCATTCTAAATAATGGAAATAAGTGAAATGTCAGAAATAAAATGTGGCAAAAAAAAAAAACAAACCCCAAAACATCTTGCTATTAATTTTTGTTATTTCTCTGCAGGTTGATGGTGTAATTCAACAAGGACACTCTAATATGGCAACCAATTCTGCCTGGTCTCCGTCTACCAGAAAGCACGATGGCAAAGAACAGTACTGTCCTGTTTGTAGTGTTGTTGGTTGTGAGAAGCATGCTACTAACGTGAACAGCAACAGAAATGGTACTGGTGTTGATGAGACAGACTGTGTCACTTGTCTAATTGGTAATTGTTCAAAACACTCTGACCAAACAGATTCAAGTAAAAGCCGAGAAGCCACTGAATACAATGGACAGAAGCAATGGCCAAAACCTCACTTTCAGCGTGAACCTCAGTCACCTATGACCAAACTGATTGAGATGGGATTTGCTAATCGAGAGCTTAACCAGACCTTGTTGGATAAACACAACAATGATGTGCAAAAAGTAGTGCAAGAGATTCTCAGTACTGAAGATTTAAATAATTGGTCGACCAAGCGTCATTGATAGCCTCTTATCTTTTATTGTCTTCTATTTGCTGTTTTATATATATATATATTTTTTTTTTAATGAAACTTGTCTTAACTTATATATTCTTATATGTGTGTATATGTTCATGTATATATATATATATGCGAATGTATGTGTGTATATGTATATACATGTATATATATATATATGTGAATGTATGTGTATATGTATATACATGTATATATATATATATGTGAATGTATGTGTATATGTATATACATGTATATATATATAATGTGAATTTTTGTGTTTATATGTATATACATGTGAATGTATGCATATGTGTGTATATGTATATATATATATAGGTATATATATGTATAATGTATATATATATATATATTATGTATATATACATAATGTATATATATATAGGTATATATATATGTATATATATAGGTATATATATATAGGTATATATATATAGGTATATATATATATAGGTATATATATAGGTATATATATATAGGTATATATATATATATGTATATGTATTATGTATATATATGTATATGTATTATGTATATATATGTATATGTATTATGTATATATATGTATATGTATTATGTATATATATGTATATGTATTATGTATATATATGTATATGTATTATGTATATATATGTATATGTATTATGTATATATATATATGTATATGTATATATATGATGTATAATGTATGTATATGCATATAGGTATATATATATAGGTATATATATATAGGTATATATATGTATATATATATGTATATGTATATATATGATGTATATGTATGTATATGCATATATATATATATATATATATATATATATATATATATATATATATTATATGCGTGTGTGTGTGAGGTTTAATTCATTTCAGACTTCTTTTGAAGCTTTTAAACCTTGACCTTACTTGAAAGAAAATATTGAAAATAAGATATTAGAATTTGTAGCATTGTTTTCTTTTCTTTATGATAACTCTTGTCGTACTTTTGGTACTCAAGAAGCAATTGGAAGAAACTGAAATAATATTCATTGTTTGAGATGAGAAATAAAGAAAAAACACCCCCCAAAAATACAACACAAGCAAAAAAAAAATCCCTGATTTTAATATACAATTATATTTTCATTTCAGTTTCAAAACTTCGCCTATGTTTTTTTTGTTTTTTTTTACATATATATATATTTATATATATATACATACATAATCAAAGGTATTAGTTGCTTTGAAAATGCAAACATTTTCTTAATCTTTTTCTTTTCTTTTACTTTGCTCCTAATTATAACTTATTAACTAATTCACAAGTATGATATAGTAGTGGCTTTCAAAATTTCTAGTTTCCAATTTATATAAAACAAGCCTCTAAGTAAAACTTATGATATAAAAGAATTATTATTATTATTATATTAACAATTTAATTATTACTATCACTATTTTAATATCTTTTATTCTCAGTTACAATGTTTTTTTGCTCTGTATGTACATTACTCATGTATGGGAGGCAGCTGGTAGCTGCATTTTGTTGGCTGATATATTAAATAAAGAAATGTAATCTTCACATAATTTAACATCTTTCATTTTGAGTTGGGGTTATGAGTGAGTATGATGTGACATTTGTAAAGTTAATTTTTATATATGTACGTGTGTATGTATATGACCTTGCCAATGTTGGTGCCAGACTGCAAAGTAGTTGGTGTTTGGAAGGGCATCCAGCTGTAACCATGCCAAAACAGATTTTGCTAGTGCTCCTAAAAAGCACCAGTCCACTCTGTAAAGTGGTTGGCATTAGGAAGCGCATCCAGCCGTAAAAATCAGGCCAAGTAGACAGTGGAGCTTGTTGCAGTCCTCTGGTTTGTCAGTTCCTTATTTCTTTGCCCACAAGGGGCTAAACATAGAGGGGACAAACAAGGACAGAAAAACGGATTAAGTCGATTACATTGACCCCGGTGCGTAACTGGTACTTAAAAGGCAAAGTCAACCTAGGCGGAATTTGAACTCAGAACGTAGTGGCAGACGAAATACCACTAAGCATTTTGCCCAGTGTGCTAACGTTTCTTATTTCTTTATTGCTCACAAGGGGCTAAATATAGAGGGGACAAACAAGGACAGACAAACGGATTAAGTTGATTACATCGACCCTGGTGCGTAACTGGTACTTAATTTATTGACCCTGAAAGGATGAAAGGCAAAGTCAACCTCAGCAGAATTTGAACTCAGAACGTAGTGGCAGACAAAATACCACTAAGCATTTTGCCCTGCGTGCTAATGTTTCTGCCAGCTCGCTGCCTTCTGGTTTGTTAGTTCCTGTCAAACTGTCCAACCCATGCCAGCATGGAAAATGGACGTGTGTGTGTGTGTGTAGGAGAAAGGGAGTCAGAATAATGTAGCAACCACAGAAGTATTACTCAACTGTCAGGTGCTGGCAAGTTTTCTTCTTACCCACCTGAAATAAATACTTCGTATCAGAATCTCTGTGACTTTCATTCTGATAGAGGAACAATGGATATGATTTTCAGGAAGACATGTAGAAATGGTATGAGTGGAATATGGATCTTGTTCAGGTTTACATTGATTTAATTAAAGCCTTCAATATTGTGGATGCGATGAAAAATACTTGGCAAACTTGGTTGTTTGGGTCACTTTGTATCAATAATTAAATCATTTCCTGATGGGATGGAGGCATGGTTGTGGGATCTAATCCTATGGAAAATGGTATCAAACAAAGTTACATCCTTGTCCCGGCCCTCTTTTCTTTGTATTTTGCTATAAGTCTTGCTCATACTTTGGCTGTGGATTGATACCAATCTTCTGGTAGTCTGGGCTCTTGAGGAACACTTTATACTTTTAAGTGAGCTGTTTGAAAATTTCTGCCAATATAGTGAATGGGGCAGAAGCTTGGTCTGCAATATCTATGGATGTGTATATTTATCAAGAGCTTGGATCATTAATCACCAGCAGATCCACAAGTGTAAAGTATAAATTTGAGTGCACTATGTTCTTAATGGTCAGTGATGGTTTTCCTCGGTCATGATTGGACAACCATTCATCACCATGTGTGTGTGTGCTGTGCATATATTTAATATATATCCATGCACCAGCACCACCTTAACTGGCGTCTGTGCCGGTAGCATGTAAAAGGCACCAACCGATCGTGGCCGTTGCCAGCTTCCACTGGCCCTTGTGCCGGTGGCACGTAAAAAGCACCCACTACACTCACGGAGTGGTTGGCATTAGGAAGGGCATCCAGCTGTAGAAACACTGCCAGATCAGACTGGAGCCTGGTGCAGCCTCCTGGCTTCCCAGACCCCGGTTGAACCGTCCAACCCATGCTAGCATGGAAAACAGACGTTAAACGATGATGATGATGTATTCAATATGTGTTCTTTTACAAGTAAAAGTTGATAGTGGCTTCAAAGTTTTGCTGGTCATTCATTTCATCAAATTACCTGACAAAGTCAACTACTAGTGAAACTTTGAAGTCACTGTCAACTTTTAAATATAAATGTGATACATACTGAGCAATTCTTACCTTATTGCTTTTATGTATACTAAACATAGTACATACTTATTCATACACAACACACAAAGGTCAAGGCAGGATTCTGTAGTTACGAATTTCATTTGCAATCAGGTGATTCTCAATTTAATCCATCTGAGAGACACTTTAGGTAAGTGTCGTCTATTATAGCTTCAGGGCCAGTCAAAGCCTTTTGAGTGGAATCGGTAAACTGTCTTATATGCATGTATGTGTGCACATGTATATGTATATATGCATATGTAACATGTTATATAATACAACTGACCACTGTGTGTGTGTATGTGTGTATATATATATATATTCACACAAACGCGCACACATTTATGTTTGGATTGCCCATGTTCAGTCTACTGTAGGACAAGGGCCTCAGCATGTTCTCTCCATCAGAGGCATTTTTCGATGTTATTATTGTTGTTATTGTTCACATCACTGCTTGGAATCGAACTCGGAATCTTGGGGTTAGTAGCCCTACACTCTTAACCACTACACCATATGCCCATAGGCCATGGCATAGTGGTTAAGAGCATGGGCTACTGACCTCAAGATTCGAAGTTCGATTCCAAGCAGTGACGTGAACAACAACAATAATAATAACATCGAAAAATACCTTAGGAAATGAGAACTCGGGTTCAAAATTTCCCAAGACACCTAAAGAAGGCTGGAGGGTATATCAGCTGAAATGTGTTAACAACAAACAAAATGAGGACAAATATCCGTCAAATATAAAAAATGTACATAATTCCTCATCTCTTAAATATAGAACTGAAAGTTTTGCATAAGTCTAAGAGAACTATGGCTGTCAGGCATGTTTGAATTTAGAACAGTCCGTGCCAAAATCGCTGTGGAGGAAGTGAGCGGCACATGCAAATAATTTCAAGAAAGATATTTGTGGTTTCATTGGACTTTACATATTATATGCATTGAATAAGAGGTTTCAATTTAATGCTATTTATACAGGGATGTTGCCTTGGCTATATCTAGGGGCACCAATGGACACACCTAGGAACTAACTTACATGTTAACTGTTTAGATTACAAACCCAACAAAGTTCACCACTATTAACCCTGCCATCGAACTTCATTGTTAAAGAACCTTGTTAAAAAAAGAGAGCAAAAGGATCTTGGATTCCTTAGGAAGAAAAATTTCTATCAGGTGGCCACCTAATACAAAATATCCATGCAATAAGCAGATTTCAAAATCAGATCCCTAACATCCGACCTAAGTCCATCAACAAGAAAATAGCTCCGTAAAGTTATTTGGTTTGCACTGTTTTTCTATAACCGTTAAGTCCAGAATAGGCAAGACGTTGTTTAAATTAAGTATTTTCCTCTCATACATTGGTATAGGAAGGTATTTAACAGAGACACACTTAAGATTTCTTTCTGTTGCACAACCAACATGAAGTATATCCTTTCATACAAGTATTCCTGTAGCACAGGGGCTGGCTGCTCAGAGATTAATATCCCATACTTGCTCAATGATCACTGCAAAGGTATGAGGTTAGGCCTAGAGCTGGACAATGCATCCAGCCTAAAGTACTTCATCAGTATTCTAGAAAGTCATGCACAATCACTCTTTCTAATTCAGGAATAATAAAGAATGAAATGTTGAAATCTTGGCCAAGTACTCGTGGCTTTTAAAAAAAAAAAAAAAAAAAAAAAAAAAAGGGCCACAAAATACAAAAGACTATTTAGCAGAAAAGAGAGACTAACACCAAAAAATTCGCTGACATCCAGATTATATCTAAAATTGCAGACTTTACACCTTACATGAAGGACGTACAGCCTCTGATACTGATCTAATCCACTGTATAATTGTTGCCCCTATTCTTCCCTCTATCCCTATTGCTTCTTGCAGTCTTCACTTGATGTATCCATTCATTTCTTCCCTCAATCTTTTTCTTTTCTCCTAATTTCCTTCTGTCTTTCTATCCTCTATTCTTTCTGTCTCTGTCATTCTCTACTTTTTATAATCCAGCCACCATCATTACTTGTAGCAGGGGACATAACTCTTTGATCCTCAACCTTGGGTTACCACCTTTGTAAATGAAACATTTTTTCCCTCAGATAAACTATACATTATTCTAGACGTAGATATGCACAGCAGATAACCATTGGTGCATCAGACTTACCTGAAACTTCTAGTAATGTAACTTATTTTTTACATATTATCATTATAGAACACACACACACACACACACACAGACATTAAGTAAACCCTCAATGTAACGGATCTTGATTTAATGGATAAATATCTTGAGAGAGGGAATGAGAAGGAGAGTAATAGAAAAAATAAGATCTGTATACCAAATGGTAAATAAAGATGAGTTGTGAGGAGAACAGGGCAAGATTCAAAATGGAATAAACACTAAAATGCCATTTGACTTGGAGACAAAATAAAGACATGTTGTGCAAAGGAATGCTTGTAGGAAAGATAATGTATCGTTGAGGGTAAAAAAAGAATTAGAAAAACCCAGAATTGGAAAAGAAGTGAATAACTATTTCAATGACCACTTATAAAAAGAGTAGCATGAGAAACAGGAAGAAGGCCTTGTGAGACTAAATGGGAGAAAGAAAGAGTAATTAGCAAGTTGAGAGAAAATGAGTGACAAGACAGAGTTGGAAGGGAAGAAACAAAGAATAGATAGAAATACAGAGAGATAAATGGATAAACACATACAAATATGGAAGGACAAGAAGAATATAATGACAGGAAGATAAATGGATGAAAACAATGAAAGAAAGGTAGGTAAATGGAGAGAAAAAGGAATCATTGTTTTCAGGAAATCACTGACAGTTGTAGAAAATATGTGAAAATAGCATTACAGTACATAATCGTCAGACACACATATACAAGGAATATTGGTGAAAGATTCCTATCAAAACTTCAACTAGGTTCAAGCATAACAGACCTAATAGATTTCTTTATTGGCCACGCAGGGCTAAACACAGAAGGGACAAAATACAAAGTAGAGCTTTTCTTTTTGGGAAGAAGAGAAGGGGAAAAAAAGGGGTGGGTGGGTTCCGATCAAAAGGGATCATGGAAAAAAAAAACGGAAAATAAAAGTCATACATCTATATCTTATAGATGTAGACATCTCTTCCAAAATCAGTGAGAATGTACCTGGATAATTGCTTCAAAACCTGCAGCTCCATTACACTGATGGTAACTTTCTTTTCATTTATACCAATAATCAATATGGAATTGCTGGGATGCTCCAGCAAAGAACTAAAGAGGCTAACAAACTTTACAGATATAATCGCCAGCCTCGCCTGGCACCTGTACCGGTGGCACGTAAAAAGCACCCACTACACTCACAGAGTGGTTGGTGTTAGGAAGGGCATCCAGCTGTAGAAACACTGCCAGATCAGACTGGGCCTGGTGCAGCCTCCTGGCTTCCCAGACCCCAGTCAAACCGCCCAACCCATGCTAGAATGGAAAGCGGACGTTAAACGATGATGATGATGAATCTGCAAGTGGAACACTAAAAATATGCAAAACATCCTCAACCGTTCAGCATTCACATTATTCTGTCAGAAGTAAAGCTTTTTATTCTCACTGCTTTATATTAATCCTGTATCATGTTGTAGCTTTCAGATTTTGAAGAGATAACTTAATTTTAAGACTGATATTGTAGGGTTGGTGTGAGAGGCCAGATATGGCCAGTCTGATCATAAAAAAAATGGTAGAATATTTTGGCCAGGTATAGCTGGTTTAAATGCTAATGGGTTAACATTCAACATGTAGCAATTATCATTGTTGTCATTCAAATAATGAAGATTTTGTGTCTTTGTAGGAAACTAGCTTCCTCTTTCAAGGAAGAATCTTGGCTTGGCTTTGTGAGCAAAGGTGCAGCAGGGGCTGTGTGGTAAGTAGCTTGCTTCCCTCCCACCACATGGTTCCAGGTTCAGTCCCACAGCATGGCACCTTGGGCAAGTGTCTTCTACTATAGCCTCGGGTTGACCAAGGCCTTGTGAGTGGATTTGGTAGACGGAAACTGAAAGAAGCCTTTCGTGTGTATATATATATATATATATATATATATATATATATATCTATATATATATGTATGTATGTGTGTGTATATGTACGTCTGTTTGTCCCCCCAACATCGCTTGACAACCGATGCTGGTGTGTTTACATCCCCGTAACTTAGTGGTTTGGCAAAAAAGACCAATAAAATAAGTACTAGGCTTCCAAAGAATAAGTCCTGGGGTCGATTTGCTCAACTAAAGGCAGTGTTCCAGCATGGCCACAGTCAAACGAGTAAAAGAGTAAAAAGTAAAGATTTACAGAGGTAGGATATCCATGTTTGTTACAGGCTTGCTGATGCTTGATGAATTTATTTCAGGAGAGGCAAGCATAACTGCAGAGACTGCACAGGAAGATGTGTCAGAGTTGGTTGTAATTTCCTTGTTTTTCCTCTTCTATCTCTTGTCTGCAAACTTGATTCTACAAATGTCTTCAAAAGAGGCTGTTGCGGAGAGGATAGTGTTTGCACGGTTTGCTTTGGCCAGTCTGTTAACATCCTTGTTCCTTTTGACATCTAACGAAATGATGTACCCTACGTAGGTGAACTGGTTGACTGTTTTAAGTCCAGTCTCCTCAGTGATGTTGTGAGGGAGTGGTATTCCTACTGTAGTGTGAGTTGATGGAGGACTTTGGTTTTCTTTAAATTGCTTTCTAAGCAAAAGCACTGGCTAGCTCATGCAAAGCGAGAGGTGATGAGGTATTGCAGGGCTGTCTCTGTGTAAGCAACAAAGGCAGCAGCTTCTGCAAAAAATAACCCACAGGTCTTTCAACATTTTAATGTGAGCTTGCAGGCTCCTCGGGTACCAGATGTAGATGCTGTCTTTGTTGTCAGGATTTTCAGTGGCCTGCTGGAGCATCATGTAAAAATGGTGAATAGGATTGTCATGAGGACCCAGCTTTGCTTCACACTGTTGCCAATGGAGAGGAGCTTGAAGAGGTAGTTGCTATACCTGACCCAGCACAGCTAGTTTTCATGCAACTGGATGGCTATGTTAAGGAATTTGGTGGGGGAATCCAAGATACTCAAATATTTGTCATAGATCTTTTCTGATCATAGTGTTGAATACTTTGGTGAGATAAACAAAGGTGATGTAAAATCCTTTGTTCTGCTCTCTGCATTTCTCTTGGAACTGTCTGAGAACAACGATCTGTTTTCTAGGTGCAATCCCATGGTCAGCAGTGCTCCTATTTGCTCTGAAGTCACATTGCTGAGGAGTTCTCTTGTCTTCCATAAAACAACCTTGCCCGGACGTGTGCCTGGGAGGGTAACTTTCTAGGTGCAATTAGTCTGTTGAGGAGTTCTCTGGCAAGGATTTTGCGTGCAATGTAGAGGCAAGATAACACCCTCTGTAGTTGGAGCAGTCAGACTTTTCCTCCATATTTTTGTACAAAGTGATGATGACAGCATTGCAGAAATCTTGTGGTATCTTGCCCCACCCCCAACAATACATGAAAAAAAGAAAGAATACTAATAAGGCAAGAGTACATGTAAATATAAAAAAAAAGTAAAGTGAAGGCACGAAGGGTAACCTCTTCCAGATATGTGGCCACTACATGATATCACATCTTGGAGGTTATGCTTTTGCAATCCGATAACAAGAGACAGTTGCAAAATATCTCATGAACAAACAAAACAAGACGACAATACCCTTAAAATCCCAAAATGCAACCACAAGTGCCATTTATGGCACTCTTCTGCAGAGAAATAATAATCAGAAGTTATCCAAAAATGTTATTGAGATACTACTTCCAACTGAGACATGATATTGTTGCTAAAATATACAATAGTATCTGCTAGAGTGTTTTCTTCGTCATATATTTACTCACCATGCAGTTAAAGAGAAGAAATTATTGTAATTATACATTACTCATTTTACCCCATTTTAGCCATAATTTTTTGAAACTTGAAAATTATCAAATTAGACAGTAGTGTAGGGAAAAATTGACTTGGAATCCAACAGAGAAAAGAATATTGATTATTAAACACCAAAAATTATCCAAATATTTTAGTAGCAACCTCAATTACAATCGGGTCGAAGATGAGGAAAACTTTCTTGAAAAAAAAAAAAAAAAAAAAAAAAGGACCTGCCACCTGGCTACGTTTCGTACTCTCTTAACTTCAACAACTATACTGACCAAATTTTACTCTGAAATATGATGCAATACTTGCAATGTAATAATTTTAAACAGGAAGGGAGAAAAAAGCGAGAAAGTTACTAATTTTGCCCCATTATACAATACGCACTATTTTGAAAAATAAACAATTTTGGAAAAGGAAAACAGTTAAAACATGGGTTAATATAGGGCGTTACGCATATCAGAAAATAAAAAAAAAATGTGTGTAATAGGTGTAAAACAACTTCCTATGAACGAATATGAAAAAAAAAATTCGCGCACGCGAAAGGGGGGTGGGGGAGAGGCCTCGGAAAATTCACATCGGGAAGTTCCGAAAGCGTCTGAGGGGCTGACCCGGGCACCAAAACAAAAAAAAAATAGTGTAATATGTGTAAAACAACTTGCTCTAAACGAATATGACAAAAAAAAAAAATGCGCTCTCGCGAAAGAGGGGTGGGGGAGAGGCCTCGGAAAATTTATATCGGGAATTTCCGAAAGCGTCTGAACCGGGCACAAAAACAAAAACAAAAACAGCGGCCAAAGATACTTACAGGCTTCAGTAATACCTTACACACGGATGAGGCAGGAAAATCTCTTCGTAGTGTGGATTTAAGAAACCCAATTTCCTGGTGAATATATTTGAGCGAAGTATTTGTGAAAAAGCTGTCTCGTTTACGAGCAGTTTGCTCCTCGCACAAGCGCAGATAATGAGGTAAAACTTGTTGAATTTAAAACTGACAAGAGATAGATTCATTTAGATAACGTTCGAAGATTTAAAGTGTCACAAAACATAAAGAATCTAACAATTCAAAATCGCAGCATAAAAAGATGGAGCTAAGTTTTGTGAGCTGGTTCAGATATGCACTGAAGGGAGGTCACTCTGCATAAACTATTCGTATGCAAGGGACGTCACTCTATAAATTATCCAATCACCCATGCCAATACAGCTGAGTGTGGAAGAAATGTGTGTATGTGTTTGTTGTTCTACTGCTTAACAACGGTTTTTGGTTTGTTTATGTGTCTGTAACTTAGTGGCTTTGCAAGAAAATAAGTTGCAGACTTTGAAAAATATGTAGTGGGGTCAATTTGTTAGACTTAACCCTTCAATGGGGTGCTCCAGCGTGGCTAAATCCAATGGCTGAAACAAGTAAAAGATAAAGTTGCATTCATAAATGAGAGATAATAAAGTATCTGAAACTAGCACTACATTGTCGAATAAAAGCAATAACGACAGAACAAGAAGTCAATGGCTATGGGCCATGTCCCTCCCTACTTGGGACCACTCAGACATGTTGTGTAGTGAGGTTTATGGGGAAGATTGCAAATGGCAGCATGTAATAAACTAGAAAAAAAGTAAAGAGAAAAACATGCTGACCAAAAAAGCTGGGAGGGTCAAACAGACCCAAGAATCACCTTCCAACAATGACACACCAACACCATTCCCAACAATACCAATACTAACAACACCATCATCACAACCACCACCATCACAGCTACCATCATCACAGACACAATCGGCATTACAAACACCAGCAAATTCCGTTATTCCTACAAACCAAAAGCAACAACTGCGAAGAAACATTATGGACTTCACTTCCATAAATATGAACAATAAAGAACTAATGGAACACAGGCATCACTCAGAATGGTTTCATCTCATCAACAAAAAAAAAACAAAAAAACAACACACATAAAAATCACAAAGTGGCCAGTTTTTGACCCATTTTCAGAGGGTGGAGTGCTTCAAGGCAGAACAATATCTGCTCAGTGACTAGAGTAATGACCATCTATCAAAGCTATGTGCTTGATCTGTCAATTTCATCTCTTCTGTATTCATTGGCTCTCAAGTCATTATTGCTGCAGAAACAGGAGTTTTTGATGGATATTCTGTTTGGGATGGGAGGTGGGAGAGCTGCTTTGGCACATTGGACACCATAGAAATTGAATTAAGTGGTACCATGCTGAAGGAATATGAAACTTAGACAGGAACAAATATTTCACTTGATAACTCAGTAAGCATGCAGCGCAACATACAAGTAGCAAGTCCATATTGTAGGGTACTGGAAGGATGGCCTGGTTAAGTTTCTTGGGTCTGGTTTACTTCAGACTTTCAGATGGATCGGAACTGGGATGAGGTAATGACCAAGATAAGTAGTCTCACTCAGAAATGGGTTGAGAGGAAGCTACTATAAAAGGTGGGGTAGAGTTGGTAAACCTATATATTACCTCTGTTATACATTACCACCTAATCGTTGTGCCTTGCTCTAGTTTATATCTGCTGAGCAGGTGGTCCATCTGCCATCAACATCCTTTATACTGAGGGTTCAGTATGTAATAACTGCTGATGCACAGACATGTGTGGAGGCTGTGGCATCAACCGAGATTCTTAGTTAGTAATATGTACTTAGTAAAGGATGAATATTCATCCTTTATTCATTCTTTATTAGGCATATATTTTCACAGCCTGTCTCTTTGGTGGAACTGCAGTCTTGGGTCAAGTGAAGATCAAGACTGGATGTTGGTATCTGGAATGTTGTCAGGCACTCGCATTCCTCTTGCAGTTTTTGGAACTTCCATTTTAGCCTTCCCTAGAAAACTAGTGGTGGGAAGAGTGATGGTGTTCTTGGAGAATCTCTAGACATCAATGAGAACTGATTAGCTGGTCTGTTCTTGAAAACTTTCAAATCTTTTCTGGCCAAATCTTGCCTCAGCAGGCACAAAGTGCTGGCTCCACAATTGATTTCTCATCACTAGTTTATATGTAGAAAGGTATTAAAAAAACAACAAAAACGTCTTTCCTAGTGTTGTAATAAATTTTATTCATATCTACATCAGTAAATTAAATGAAAGTTTTTAGATACTTTACACTTAATTTTTGTGATCTATTTCTAAGAAAAAAATTATATAAAGTTTGATCATTACATAGCCCATCATCATCATTATAATAACTATTAATTATTATTATTATTGTTTTTATTGCTGCTGATGTAATAGAAATAACATCTGTAACATTAGTTAACAAATACTGAAGTCAGTGATGGGTTGAATTAGCAAGTTATCACAAGTATAGCTTCTTTATAGAAAGAAAGTAGATAATCAGTGAAACAGACTGAAACAGAAATTGTATCCTTTTGAGTCAAAAGGATTCATTCTATGCCACTCATTTGAAATAGTGTTGCAGTATTTTAAAAATGAGAGTATACATACATATATATATATATATCTAGCTTTAGCTAAACCTTATCTACAACGCCACTGAATAGAAGCGATATTGGCGACCATTGCTTGTTATAACAGACTTCTCATACAAAGCTCCTGCCGCTGGTCTTCCAATTGGTAATCTGTCTCCTTCCGTCTGTGGAAAAGAAAAAAAGGAAAATCAAAATTACTGTGAGAAAACATGCTGTTCATAATGAGTTATTGATGTTTGAAAAACAAGAACATTATGTAAGACAAAACTAAAATATTATGTGCAAATCAATTGTCAATACCATTCAAATTATCTAGGAACTAATCTGTGGACATCATTCTAATGCTATGGTGAAACTTCTGATAGATGACAGGAGTGATTGACTGTTGATGGACTTAGGAGATTGATGATGGAACAAGGTATGTATTCCATCTATCATCAAACAAGTTCAAGTTGTAGTCAAGAGATGATGATAGTTTATCATCATACTGTGTAAAAAAATTTTAATTTGTTTTATTCTTGGTTAGTAAATGTTATTTCCTATTTGCTTCTATCAAGAAATCAAAGGAAATGACTGCTATTCTCTTCAAACTTTGCTTTGAAACTGACTGACTTACTTTCCATTACATTTCAGGTGGATTCACAGTTCAGTTGCTGAAGCAGAAATATCATTATAGCAAATATTCTGCTCAATACCACAGATTAACTTGTCAGTTGTTTGACCTTAACCACTTGAGCATGTCCCTTAGTGGCTGATTATATGTGCATCTCTGAATAGTGGGGGAGCATCATAGCCATGTGTTGAGACGGATTCCTTGGAATGAATGTAACAAAAGCAAAGTTTGAAGGAAATATCAACCATTTTTCATACTTTCTAGAGGTAAATAAATAGGAAATAAAGGACAAAAATCCTGTTACACAGTGTTACAAGTACCTTCTCTTTTCTGTCTCCAGTTGGTGCTCATAAGAGAGCTGTGAATATTTCTTAATCAGGTAAACTTATGATGAAAAGGCTTTACACTATGATAATACTTTCTTTTATTCAGGTATAGTATACCTAGAACTAAGATAGGCAGTTAGCAGAATTGTTAGCACATTGGATGAAATGCTTAGCAACATTTTTTCTAGCTCTTTACATTCAGAGTTCAATTCCTATTGAGGTTAACTTTGCTTTTCATCCTTTTGGGGTCCATGAAATAAGGTACCAATCGATTTGTCCCCTCCCTTCAAAATTGCTGCATTGAACGATGCAATAGGACCCTGCGACCCTGTTCAGGATGAATGTGGTGATCTTGGTCACTTATAAACTGTGGAAACTGGGTAACTGGCCTTATGAGTCCTAGGGATCAATAAAAAAATAAAATAAAAAAACTGGGACTAACTTATCCAATATGTCCTTCCTTATTTAAGGTATTAGGATGTGAGTTGAGGGAGATTTAGTCACTGTTTTTAGCAGGTCGAGTGACCACATATAGGGTTCTTTATTGACTTAATAAACTCTCTGGTCCTTTAATCATTTACATAAAAGTGTAATATGATCATCTGATAACCAATTTGTTAAGGTAACGCTAATCTGTTTAGCTAACCTTAAAAAGTAAGACAGACTGATACATAGGCAGAGAGATCTAGTGGGTGGAAGTTATCCTTGAATCTGAGACTTTGGCTGAATGTTTGATACATAGGGGAATAATATCACACAATGGCCAGGCATTGGTGTTAAACTGGATGAGGGATTAAGCCTAATGATCAAGAAAAGGAATGGTCCCTTTGACAAGCATCCACACAACATGTTCTAACAAACTTATTTTGTAGGTCCAAGGCTATGATAGAAGATACTTGCTCAAAGTGTCACATAGCATACAACCTGAAACTGCATAGTAGCAAAGTAAGCATCGTAACCCCACAGCCAAGCCGATTATAAAGTCTATGTCAAGCATCTACAATATGAAAGAAAAATTGTGATTCTTATATAAATGAGTTGTCCATTTACATTTTTTTCTTCTATTTTTTTGTGATCTTTCACCTTAGAGACATCTGTGTGGGATTGATAAAGAAAGAAAATAAGGATGAGAATATACAAAAATAAACTTAGCTACCCTGAATAAACTAAACAAATGAGTAAATGCTTGATTATAAAAGATTTTTGCATTCATATTTCAACAATATTCTTTAATTAACTTATGAAGGTTGGCTCATAGGAAATAAGACCTTTCTTGTAGAAAAAAGATACGTGAAAAAGTTATTGCAAATTAGTAAATGAAAATATTATTCAAAATATTATTCAAAAGAGAAGTTTATGAATTACCTTCATGTGTATATTTTTAATATGAAATGTTTTACTTTATGGAAAAAAATATATTCATAAGTTAACTAAATGACACTGTTGAGAAATGAGAGCAGAAACCTATAATAATGGCATTTGATAATAAATCAACTTTTAAGCATTTACTTACTCAGGATAACTTAGAATAGCCAAGTTTATTTTTGTTCATTCTCAACTTTATTTTCTTTCATTTTCAATCCTGCATTTATATGTTCCCAAGATGAAACACTTGTTTTTTTATCTATCAGTATTAAACAACGTAAAGTGTATCTTGAGTATTTTTCTAGCATACTTTGGATTCTAGCATAAGCACAAGGCCTCAGATTTCAAACCAGTACTCAACTGGTTCTAGTTTTGTCAATACCAAAAAGTTGAAAGTCAACCTCAGCACCATCTGAGTTTAGAATGTAATATCACCAGCCATTTTGTGCGTCACTCTACTGATCATGACAATCCACTGCCATACATTTCAGTAGATAAGCAGCACAAAGATTATCTAGTATCCACCCGAAAACAAGTATTTTCACAGTTAATTAGATAACATGGTATATTGCTTTCCTCTAAACCACCAAACTGCTAATTAGTCCCTGCAATTTCACTAATCTATTTTTAACTATTCATATTCAGAGCACATCGCAGTATCACTGATAGCACACAAACTCTCATCTCTCTCATGAAGCCTTTTTCAACTCGTTAAACCACTTACAGTTTTCATTCTATATTAACTCTATAAAATGTATGGAAATATTCAATTACATAACCGCCTAAAAACAATCACTAATATTTTGATGATTCTCAAAATGTGAGAGATGTACAGTATTATGAGAGGGAATAAATAAATCAGAGATGGTACAGCTATTGACACTTCTGTTGATCACATCAGTATCTGTAAGTTGTACTTACCACTCAAAACAGATAGATAACAATGTGTGTAGCTATACGAATGAAGACATTTTTCCAACACATCAAACCGAGTATCGAGTACTTTAAAGTAAATGGTAAATATCATGCTAGGTAATATGAGGCTTTGGAATTCAAGATCATGTAATGCAACTCTTTTCAAAAATGCCAGACAAACCATTCTGCTTATATGAGATAGAGGAGAATTAGAGAAGAATGAATCAGTTGTTTATAACTATGTTCAAAAATAAGAATAATATACAGATATAAATACTATTGGTATTGAACAAAAAAAATGTACAGGCAACTTCTTTTCTGGCAACAGCATTATCAGATATCACCCACCATAAATTAGGGCAGCACCAAAGAAATGATTTAACATACATCATTTGTAGTACATAGTATATCATATATTACAGAGAATTTAAACTTTAATCAAGACAAAGTATAAGAGAATGAGGTAGAGAAAGGAATGAAATTGCTCAAATTAACAGATTTGGACAAAATTTTAGCAAAATGTTATTTACAAATGTTATATGGAATATCATCTGTTGGCTGCAGGTTGACCCATGACAGCTCTAAAACAAAGGCCTCTTGAAAGCACAGTATAAACAAATGAATGAAGACTGACGAAAATTGAGAGGATAGTAATTTATATGACAAATATGATAAAGAAATGTAAGTACATATATATATATATATATATATATATATATATATATATATATATATATATACTGTTGTGTCTGGGGAGAGTCATTTTCTTTTTGTGCCTTATTATGTAACACACTCACAGGTAAAATTTCCACTTTTTTTAAAATTTTTATTTTCCTAAAATTTTCGTTGCATCTTACAACCTTTTCAATAGTTTTTCAATTGTCAAAACTACTGAAAAGGTTGCGAGACACAACGAAATTTTTAGGAAAATAAAAATAAAAGAGAAATAAGTGGAAATTTTACCGGTGAGTGTGTTACATTATAAGGCACAAAAAGAAAATGACTCTCCCCAGACACAACAGAATATGCTTCAACACACGAACTCATATAAAGAATCTTGCAAACCAAATCCAAAAGCGAAATATATATATATTATATATATATATGTATGTATGTATCAAAGTATCATTAGAGACAGGAATCCCCATAAATTCATCAAATCAGAATATAAATTCAACCAGGTCTTAGAATATTATATTTAATACTTACTATTCATGTTCAAGGTTGTCGACAACTTTGAACATGAATTAAGCTGGCATGCGTGGAAGTAAGGACATAAGATTTGACAGGCACAGAGAGGAATATAGAGGTTGCATGGATGGTAGTTGAACCAAGAAAGAAATGTCAGGCTTGGCTGAACACCAGTCACATGGGGAGAGAAGAGAGAGAGGCAGGGGCAGAAGGATAGAAGAATTAAAGTGGGGTGAGAAAAGGAGTATAACTAGCTGAAAATTGCAAAGATGATCTGGAACTTGACTGAGGAAAGTAAACTCTGAATGACCTGTCCTTGTTTTCTTTGTATCGTCTGTCTGGATGTTTTGTGTTCTTGCCCCATTTTTGTATTTTTTATATATAAAAATATAGCAGTGTACGTATACTTTGGTCTCTTATATATATATGCATATCATTCTTATAGAACAGAGTTAGAAATGATCTAGTGCAACAAAACCCATAATTTTGGTGGATGTCTATGTTTTAAGCACCATAGATTATGATTCTAAAACTCGAGATAAAATGTTATTTTAGTGTGCGTGTGTGTGTGTGTGTGTGTGTGTGTATGAGAGAGAGAGAGAGAGAGAGAGAAAGAAGGAATTTTTCATCCTCCCCCACTTATAATTTTTTCAGTTTTGACTTTCAGCAAAATTTTTTTCCAGATTTATGTTTTAAAAAGTTACCCTTATTTTTGAAGAATCATTGTCTGAGATGTTTAAAACATAAATCTGAAAAGAATTTTCAAAAGAAAGTCATGAGAGAAAAATGTTGGTAAAAAGATAAAAGGCACTCTCCACCAAATTTTGTTTTTTGTTTTTGTTTTTGTTTTAGCAGAATGTTTTAAGCATCATAGATGCTTAAAACACAGACATCTGAAAAAAAAATATGATTTTTGGTGCAGGAGATATTTTTGGGTCTATTCTATAGAGACCCTAAAAAGGGTGTGTATGTCTATGTATGCATGCGCGTGCATCTGTGTATGTGTCTGTCTGTCTGTCTAAAATTACTTAGTACAGCAGTATTACTCTACCTTACATTTTTATATTAGAGCTTTACCATGCATTTTGTAGCTTTTCTACTCAAAAAGCTGCTTACATAACTAACAGGCTCTATATTGTTTTAAGGCTAGCAAACCAATTGAGAATGTTATCTCAGATGAGCGCTACATGTCGTCATAGGATAAAGACTGAGAAGTTCAGTAACTGATACTTACCCAGAAATATCAACATCTTCCATGAAAGAGCAATGTCACACATTCATGTGAGCAAGGTGAATAGAGTGTTATAGAAATAAAACAAATATATTTAAAACAAACTTCAGGAGAGGAGGAACAGAGAATAATATTTTGAGGTAAAGAAACAAATATTCTATGGGCATAGCTATGTGGTAAGAAGCTTGCTTACCAACTACATGGGTCTGGGTTCTGTCCCACTGCGTGGCACCTTGGAGAAGTGCTTCAACTATAGCCTTGGACTGACCAAAGCCTTGTGAATGGATTCGGTTGATGGAAACTGAAAGAAGCCTGTTTTATATATATATATATATTGGCTTGCTCGCTTAGCCAGCGGGGTGGCATCATTTGAAGGCTAAAACAATGCAAACGTGTTGTGACCAGCGATGTGTAGCAACATCTGATGGTCTGGTCGGTCATGTGATCACGTGATATATATATATATGTTTGTGTGTTTGTGTTTGTCCCCTACCACCACCACCATCGCTTGACAACTGATGTTGGTGTCTTTATGTCCCTGTAACCTTGCGGTTCAGCAAAAAAGACTGATAAAATAAGTACTAGGCTTACAACGAATAAGTCCTAGGTCGATTTGTTTAAAAATAAAGGTGGTGCTCCAGCTTAGCCACAGTCAAATGACTGAAACAAATATATATATATATATATATATAAAGGCACAGTGTTTTAAATTAAACACAGGAGTGGAGATGAGATTCTGAGATGCCAATGGTTTACTTGTTGATGTAAGCAGAAGTGTGAGTTAAATGAAAGAAGTATAGATGAGAATTGAAACTGGATATAACGGTCTTAGAGATATACATACATACAGGCTTATCCTTTACAGGTGCTGGTGCCACATAAAATGCACTCATGCTGGTGCAACAGAAATGCACCTTTGCCAGTGGTACATAAAAAGCATGCAACACACTCCGTAAAACAGCTGGTGCAACAAACAATTGGAGTCTGGC
The DNA here is from genome assembly GCF_006345805.1 of Octopus sinensis. NCBI lineage: Eukaryota > Metazoa > Mollusca > Cephalopoda > Octopoda > Octopodidae > Octopus > Octopus sinensis. Next base: position 62,657,068 of record NC_042999.1, on the reverse strand, counting down.
CAGCACCCTAGCTGGCCAGCTCCTCTTAAACCACCCAACCCATGCCAGTATGGAAAACAGACGTTAAATGATGATGATGATGATGATGATGATAATGATCTCCGACGAAGGGATATAATTAATAAATATCCTAGAAACAGCTGTAAGACCTTCTATCTATAAATGCTCTAATATCTACACAGCCATGGTTTTTTTATCTTATTATGCAAAAAATTCTTATATACACATAAATATTTATACATATACCTGTAAATGTAATATGTGACAATTATTTGGTAGCCATGATAAAACTCTGAGTTTCAGATGTTGGGGTGGAAATCCACCCCAACATTCAAAACTCAGAGTTTTATCATGGCTACCGAATGATTGTCATATATTACATTTACAGATAAATTCCTCTATTTACATAATATCAAGGTCTCTTTCATTCTTTTGTTGTGTTACCATTTCTATCTCTCTCTCTCTCTCTCTCTCTCTATATATATATATATATGAATGGATATTAGAATTAGAAATAGGAAGTCATTGGTATAGTATACATATTTGAAAAAATTTATAAGGATGATTTTTCTGATCATTTTTTCCCACTTTAATGATTAGATGCTTACAAATCCTTAGATGTTTACAAAAGCCTCTAATCATTAAAGTGGAAAAAATTATCAGAAATGTCATCCTTATTAATTTTCACACACACACACACACACACACACACATGTGTGTGTGTGTGTGTGTGAAAAACTCATTAATTCTTCTAATTGATGCAAACATGATTTATTTTAATCTGGTTTGGTGCAAGCCTTTAAGAAACGGAATGATTTGGATTTGGGGAAAAAGGTGCAAGTTAAGCTTAGAGTCTATCAAAAATGTACAGAATCATTTCTTTAGTCCTAGGTCAGCTCTGATTGAGCATATCTATGATCAAAAGTTTTCCAGCTATGACCATCATATCATTTTTCAAGTATAGTGTATCCTAAGGCTATATTACTAAATCTGTCTTTTTTAAAACAGTAGGTAGAATGTGAGATGAAAAAAATTTAGTTGCTATTTCAAGCAAGTACAGCAACCCTCTCTTTGGAAGATTCCCTTACTGGTTTTGCAAAGAGCAGAAAATAACATCAGTTGAGCGACTAAAGATAAAAGAAATCGCTAGAAGTTGATAAATATAAGTCACACCTCAAGAATGACGTACATAAAGAATGATATAATGTAGATCGCTGTAAAGTACCATTATATAGGTTACATAATCCTTATCATTTCTTAATCAAAGAATTAAACCTTTGCTTCATGATATTAATAGCACATGCTTCAGCTTTTCAGCCTTCTTGTATTGGTTCTGTTGGATCTTAATCTGATTTATACTTCCTGAAGCTTGAAATGTAAACATCTCTCAAAATAATTATGTTCTTCATCTGAAGCATCCACATCTTTTCTTTGTAGCTTTTTAATGTATTTCCTGGCTCTTTTAAGATGTTACAAGTGATAAGACACACCCTATAATTAGCAAAATATATCATGGAAAAGCGAAAGAAATGTTTTTGATGATTTTTATATACATATCATCAAAGGTTATTTTGCAAAAAATATCTGATTTAGAACAAAACAGCTGTTATCGTCATCATCATCATCATCATTGCTATCATCATCATCATCATCATCATCACCACCACCACCACCACCACCACCACCACCACCGTCGTCGTCGTCATCATTGTCATCATCATCATCATAGTCATCATTATCATCTAAAACCCACAATTCCATGCTGCCATCGATCACATGGAATTTATTGAGGCAGATTTTCTGCAGTTACCTTCCTTTCCTGATGCTAAATTTCACCCGTTTCCAAACAAGATAATATTTCCCCATTGCCTGACATGTTTTTCAAAGAAGTCTGGAAAATGAACGACTCCACTCATATGACAATGATGCTCATTTACAATCATCACATGATAGCTAGACAAGGATACACACACTCACATATCTATCTATCTATCTATCTATCTATCTATCTATCTATCTCATCATCATCATCGTTTAACGTCCATTTTCCATGCTAGCATGGGTTGGACGGTTTTGACTGAGGGCTGGCAACCAGATGGCTGCACCAGGCTCCAGTCTTGATCTGGCAGAGTTTCTACTCTGAGAGTGTAGTGGGTGCTTTTTACATGCCACCTGCACGGGGCCCAGTCAGGCGGTACTGGCAATGACCTCGCTCAAATCTTTTACATGTGCCACCAACACAGGTTCCAGTGAAGCGACGTTGGTAACGATCACACTCGAATGGTGCCCTTTTACGTGCCACGGGTACAGAAGCCAGTTGGCTGCTCTGGATATATATATATATGTTATTAAAATTATAATTTAGAGTATCTAAGAGATACCACCACACTGGAAATAGCAGCCAAAACTTGACTCTAAAACCACATTAAATGTTCATACAGCATCAGGAGAGAAGACAAAGAGACAAAATAAACTAGCAAAAAAATTACTGGATAATTCCAGATCCCGGATTTCTGACTCTGCATATGAAATGCTCTGCCTTCTAGTTTATTTTGTCTCTTTGTCTTCTCTCTCTCCTGGTGCTGTATGAACATTTAATGTGGTTTTAGAGTCAAGTTTTGGCTGCTATTTCCAGCATGGTGGTATCTCTTAGATACTCTAAATTATAATTTTAATAATAATTATTATTTGAAGGTTTTTATTCCCATGCTGGCCATCTGATAAGATCAGTATTTAAATAAAGTCCTTGTCCTTATTTATATAAATAATAATAATCATGATAATAATAATAATAATGATAATAATAATAATAATAATAATAATAATAATAATAATGATAATAATAATAATAATAATAATAATAATAATAAAAATACAGCATGGAATTGTGGGTATTAGGACTGCAAAAATACCTACTTCAGAAGCAAGGAAAACTGATACAAATAGCCGCAAAACAAAAAACTGTTCTCAGTATTTAAGGAAGCTGACAAATACAAACAAGAAATCAAACTACCTAACAAATATGGAGAAGAAGAAGAAACAACAAAAGCTATAAAACAACGGAAAACCAAACTAAAACTAGAACAGCAATGGACCATGATAAAACGATGGCAAGAAAAGCCCCTTCATGGCAAATACTGGACTAAACTAAATGCAAAAGAAATAGACAGAGAAAAATCCCAGCAATGGTTGAGAAGCTCAGGACTCAAAGCAGAGATGGAAGGATTTTTAATTGCAGCACAAGACCAAAGCCTCCCCACCAGAAATTACCCAAAACATATAATGAAAAGAAACATAACAATTAACTGCAGAATATGTGGAGATGGACAAGAAACAATAAATCATATTATCTCTGGCAACCCAATCCTGGCTAAGAAGGACTATATTCACAGACACTGGAAGCTATGCCAACACTATGGAATAACAACAGAAAAAAGATGGTATAAGCACACACCAGAAAAGGTCACAGAAAACGAGAAAGCAACCATACTTTGGGATATGCCTATACACACAAATAGAGAAATTAAGGCCAATAGGCCAGATATAGTTGTCAGAGATCATGAAGAAAAAAATGCTTTCTAATTGATGTATCAATACCAGCAGATGACAACGTTTCCCTAAAAGAAATGGAAAAACTTTCAAAATACAAAGACCTGGAAATAGAGGTAACTCGAATGTGGAATCTAAAAACAGAAACAATTCCTATCATAGTAGGCGCATTAGATATGATAAAAAAATATTCAGACAAATACATAACAAAAACACCAGGACTTACAAATATATATACTGGACACTGCACACATCCTATGCAAAACATTTTCAATACAGTAACCATAAGAACATCTCAACAAACCACAGCACATACCCAAGGCACACAGAGCTGCGCTCGGTAGTGAAGTGAAAGCACGCTATAAAAATAAAACTACTAAATAATAATAATAATAATAATAGAAAAGGCAGATGTAAGTACTGTCTTGAGTCCTAGGACTCACAGGGTCAGTCAGTTACCCAATTTCCATGCCATATAAGTGACCAAGATCACTACATTTTTTCTAAACAGGACTTCAGTCCATCATATGGTCACTCCTTTACATCTGAGTGGACTGGTGCAATGTGAAATGAAGTGTTTTGCTTAAGAACACTATACACTGGCCAGTCAAGAAATCAAAACCACAATCTTGTGATTGTGAGTGCAACACACTAACCACTTGGCTATGTGCATTCACTTTGCAAATAGGGAAAGCTGTATTCCATAGAAAAAGGAAAGGTAAAAAAAGGTAGTGGAATTTGGTATCAGAAGGATTGGAGCTTTATGAAAAATTTTCATAACCACAAGGAAATACACACACACACACACACACAAAAAGAAAAAAACAGGAAAAAATGGAAATCCATCTGAATGGGTGAAAACAAATAAAAAATAACTCATCTAAGGAAAAATGCCATTTTTATACTTTTGAAGTCAACGTTCAGCAGAGCAATGGTTGTGAAATTAAATATCCAAAGCAAAATTTGCAAATTTGCTGATGAAGACAAATTTGTGTATAGAGAATTGTCAGGTTATTAATCTTAGAACATATTGATAATTTAATTATAAAGGAAATGCTGACTACAAGGTTAACAACCTTTTCTAATTAAATTTTCAGTTAATCTTTTTTCACCATCTGACTTTTTTGTTTGTTGTTTTAATGAACATTCCCCTGGGCTATCAAGCAAAGGTGAAAATTGAACTTCCATTAACAAAGCCTAATAAAATATAAATGTTTTGAGTTATAACCCTTATCTATTTGGCTGCAGATTAAATATTACTTAACCCCTAATATTTTTTGTTCCTAATTATTACATCAAATCCTTGAGTAATATTTATGATGTTTGAAAATAGTGGAAACAGTCAAGTCTACTATATTATTTCTTAAAAAGTATGCAGACTTTATATACTGATTCCTGAAAGCATTTGATCAACTACATTCTGAGGGAGTTTTTTTAGGTCCAATGTTGAACCACCAAGTTATGGGGATACAAACACACCAACACAAGTTGTCAAGCTGTGGTAGGGGGACATACACATGCACAAAGACATGTGTGAGCATGTGTGAGCACAAGCACATGCATGCACACGCACATGCACACACAACTACAAAAACCATACACGTATGAAGGGGCATGTAAATACAATACAATACCGTACATACATACCTAAATACATACATACATATATTTATATATATATATAGGCAATATATATATTATTATGATATATTATTATGCAGTTATTATACTATGAGTCTTCCATAGTAGCTTTCTCTCCATAACTTGCAAAGCCTTTCTGGTTTGTTTACATATATCATGTATATATATATATATATATATATATATATATATATATATATATATATATATATATTAGAAAGAAAGGGTGAATAGAAAAGATAATCAAGATAAAGTAGTGAAGGCTGATCTCAAGTTGTTAAACTTCACACTGGAAGTAACACAGGCTTGTGATAATTGGTGTTTTGCTGTGCTCAGGAAGACCCGTCTGTCAAGGCAAATGTGAGGTCTTAAAACCATTGTATTTGTTTACAAACTCATCAGACCCTGTTCTGCACCCAATCTGATCCTGTTAACCATTCCCCACATCTCATCCTCCTAGCACTTGTCCCTCCATCACTCTTCTAACAGTAGCACTATTCAGCTTCTGCGATCTTATGATATTTTTTAATTATTTAAAAAATTTTTATCTAGTTTCAGCTCACAAGCTGTGGCCATGCTGGGGCACCACCATTTATAGCAAAATCTGGGCATATTTCTTCCTCTTTGTTCTACTAGTTACATCCCCAATTTCTCTAGAAGTACTTTATGTAATATCTAACCTTCATTCTCAATATCATCCCTTCCTATTTTATTTTCCACTGATCATGCTTTTCTGTCTCTCTAGAACAGTGTTTCCCAACCTTTTTTCCCGGCGCCCCACTTTTTCATAGCAAAAGTTTTTACGCCCCACCTTTTCCCATGTCCACTCACATTTACAAGTACATGTGGGCCTACTTACAATTGAAAAAAAATCAAAAATTAAAAAATTGTATTCAAAATACAAAAAAATAGTTTGAGAATTGAAACAACAGGCACTGAAAGTGCATAACACCCAATAAATCGATAAAATTATTACGATTTCTCATGTTTTAAAAAATGTCAATTTATATAAAGAATAAAGAAACACGTTTTTTCAGTTCAATTATTTGACGGTCTGCTCGACTAATTTAGTGAGACCCTGTGCCTGATGCATACAGCACACAAGTTTTTAATTGAGGGACAACTTTGTTAATTTCAGTCGTCGTAAATCGCCACGTTTTGTAATCTCAAGCCGGTTTCTCTTGGCTTCGAGCAAATTATCAACTGCACTAAAACCAATTCGACCAAATAAGACGAAGGGAAAGGAATCAGTAGCTCTCTCGCTGATGTAGAAATTTTAGGATATTTTCTTCAACCTCGTCATATAGCCACATCTTTGTACCTTTCAATTTAAACAAAGTCTTCACTGATTCATCATGTTGAATTCTGATAACTCTTCTTGGTATGGATTGTAGCATCAGAAACGTTAATCAGAAGCGGTTGAGTTAACCAAGAAGGAAAATTCATTGCCTTTAAATCGCAAAATCTGTCATTGAAATCCTTTATCAAGATATTTAAATGATCAATAATTACAATGCCAGCATCATTCGTATTTCACATTTACTCAACCAGTAAAGTTCACTGAAATTTCTTTTGGAAAATTTCTTTTTTTTCCATAATTCGAGAGCTGTAATAAATCCAAAAATCTTTGCTTTTGCATCAATAAGTGTCATGTTTGCACCTTGAAGTTGTTTATTCAAGTTTCCAAGTTTCTCAATATGTCTGTCAAATAACTGACAAATGCTTTTCATCCGTTGTTGACAGCAATTTCATTTCACATTTATCACTAAGAAAGTCGTTAATCTGATCAAATAATTCCATGAACCTCTTTAAGCAGTTTCCACTTGATAGCCATCTTACTTCTGTATGATGAAGCAATAATCGAACATGTTCGGCACTTTGATTTATACAAAACTGCTTAAAAAGACGTTCAGATTTAGAATTTCTTTTAATGTGTTGACACACTTGATCACACTTTGAAGAATCTTGTTAAGAACAGGGGACAATTTCTTGGCAACCAAGTTTTCTCGGTGTATTACACAATGGACAGTCAACATGTTTGGATTTTCATCCTTCATCATTTTTAAGCATCCCGTATTCTTGCCCATCATGGCAGGTGCACCGTCTGCCGCACATGCCAGTAAGTTTTCCTTTGGTATTTTGTTTGCATCCAAATAATGTTTGATTTTGATGTAAAATCATTTGCAGTTGTGGTGGTTTCAAACGATTCGCAGAACAGCATCTCTTCCTGAAACTCCTCGTGGTCAATATACCTCACATAAGTCAATAACAGAGCCTCACTGTCCCGGATTGTGGATTCGTCCATTTGTAATGAAAACTTACGCAATTTTAATTTCTCAATGAGCTGGCTTTCAACATCTTGCCCCATTTCATCTATTCTGTTCGAGACAGTGTTATTACTGAGTGGCATAGTCCTGATATCTCCATCATCTTTTTGTAATACAGTTTTTAAGAATATTGAGATAGCAGGTTTAATCAGTTGCTCTCCAATAGTGTGATTCTTTCCATGTTTTGCTATAAGCAAGGAGATTTCGTAGCTGGCTTCAAGGGCACGAGTATGAGGCACTTGTTTTGCATGAAATAGTGAAGTGAGTTTTGTTCGGTTTTTAAATTTTTCTTTCAATGATTTGAAGTATTCCAAATCTAAATTAGAATTATTAGGATGTCTTACCTTTAAGTGCGCTTCCAGCCTACCTGCCTTCATTGACTCATTGCTCATCGTCTGATTACATAATAAGCAAAACGGTTTACGCTCATCATGCTCATCAGGAATGAATCCAAACTTCAAAAACTCCAAAGACTAATTGAGGCAAACTAATTGAGGCAATTGATTGGCTTATCTGAATAGTAAGTTTATTGCTCAGTGCGGGATCTTCTTTGTCTCACTGGGGTGCGAGAGTTTCCGATGTGGAGGCTTCAAAGGAAAGACGGAATCTAAGGTTGTGCCCGCGATGACCGCTCGTCATGTACAAATATTTTCACAGCCCACGTCTATGCCCCGCGCCCCACCTGAATTTTCTCAGGCCCCACCAGTGGGGCGTACGCACCACCTTGGGAATCACTGCTCTAGAAGTACTTTATGTAATATCTAACCTTCATTCTCAATATCATCCCTTCCCATTTTATTTTCCACTGATCATGCTTTTCTGTCTTCAGGTATCTCTCCCTGCCCTCTGAGCTACATCTTAGGACTATCATACCTAATCTTTAACATCCTCTCATATCTGCAGTCATTCTGAATTCCTTCTCATGGCTGCTGTTGACATCCATCTCGCCTTTGTACCCCACTCACTCTAGCCCACCACTACATACTTCTGACCACCACCTCAGTCCCTGCACATCTCTCTCTCACTCTCTCCCACCTTATGCATGATTTTTCTATATTCTGATCTGTCTACAAGTTTATTATTCTGCTGCTCTCCACCTTTCCTGTTCTGTCACTTGTCACCTTCTCCTTGTAAGCTATTTCGTTTACCTTCTCATACTGACATTTATTGCCACCCTTGTCCATTATTCACTATATTAAACTTCACACCTTTCTCTAACCTACCCTCTCCTCTCAAACTCCTATGAGCTTACCCATCCACCCCTCCCAGTCCTTAGTCTGATTTTCTTTCACACTCACCTTGTAACTAGAGAGTATGTTCTGATACCTTGTCACTGACATCTTTATCTTCTTTCTGGCTACTTCCACTAACTCTTAAATGTTGTGAGGTAGCTCTCTTTACTCTTTACTCTTTTACTTGTTTCAGTCATTTGACTGTGGCTATGATGCAGCACCACCTTTTAGTTGAGCAAATCGACCCCAGGACTTATTCTTTGGAAGCCTAGTACTTATTCTATCGGTCTCTTTTGCTGAACTGCTAAGTTACGGAGACGTAAACACACCAGCATCGGTTGTCAAGCAATGTTGCAGGGGACAAACACAAGCATACACACATACACACATGTACATATATACAACGGGCTTCTTTCAGTTTCTGTTTACCAAATCCACTCACAAGGCTTTGGTTAGCCAGATGCTATAGTAGAAGACACTTGCCCATGATGCACGCTGTAGGACGGAACCCGAAACCATGTGGTTGGTAAGCAAGCTACTTACCACACAGCCACTCATGGCCTATGTATTTTTTTCTATAGCAAGATACCTGTGTCTGTCCCTTAATCATACTTTAGCCTCTCAACACCTGGCATAAAGTTACCCCTCCACTCAACAACAACCTCTCGCAGTTGCAGGGGTTTCTTCTTTTCTTTGTATTGCAAGTTACTTTGTGATCTCACTAATGGTGGTGACATGAAAATAGCACACAATAAACACTGTGAAGTGGCTGGTGTTAGGAACCATAGAAACCATTGCTAAAACAGACATTGGAGTTGATGTAGTCCTCCAACTCACTGTCAAACTGTCCAATCTATGGAAATATGGAAGACAGATGTTAAATGGTGATCATCATCATCATCATTTTCATCATCATCATCATCTTCATTATCATGATCATCATGATCATCATTATCATCATCAAGTGTCTGATTTCCATGCTGGCATGGGTTAAATGGTTTGACTGGAACTGGTAAGCCAAGTTCCAGTCTGATTTTTGGCACGGTTTATATAACTGGATGCCCTTCCTAACACCAACCACTCCAAAAGTGTAATGGGTGCCTTTTATGAGTCACTGGTACATGGGCTTTTTATGTATCACTGGAACAGGTGCCTTTTATGAGATGATGATGATGATGATATATGTATGTATGCATATGTGTGGGCATAGGTGTACATACATGCAAACCTGCATCTGTGAGTGTGTGTGTGTGTGTGTGTGTGTGTGTGTGTGTGTTGTGTGTGTGTGTGTGTGTGTGTGAGTGTGTATGTCTTCTTGCTTTGACATGGCTTGATAGATGCAAACGAATGCCACTTATCATACAAGCAGTGTTATTCATTTAAAATTTTCCGTGAAAAACATGTCTGGTCATGGGGAAATATGTAAAAGAAAATAAAAAGAAAATATAGGCATACATGTAAAGAAAATGTAAAAAATACTAGGAACATTACCGTGTATAATGGGAAATGTGCTGTCCGAACTCCACGAGGATAGATTTGGAGGTCAACAACACCTTTCATATTTTTAGTTTCCATATAGTCATTGCAGAATTGATCATGGTAAGCTCTTTGGAAACGTTTCTTGTATTTGTGAAGATCATTATATAAATACTGGAGATCATCATCAATCAAAGCTCTCCTGTTTCGACATCTGTCCAAGCTGTCTTTGGCACTAGAAGAAGAAGAAAATATCACAGATAAAAAGCATTAGAAAAATATTCCTTCTTTGGATACCTATTTCTTTACTGCCCACAAGGGGCTAAACACAGAGAGGACAAACAAGGACAGACAAACAGATTAAGTCGATTATATCGACCCAGTGCATAACTGCTACTTATTTAATCGACCCTGAAAGGAAGAAAGGCCAAGTCGACCTTGGTGGAATTTGAACTCAGAACGTAACAGCAGACGAAATACTGCTATGCATTTCGCCCGGCATGCTAACGTGTCTGCCAGCTCGCTGCCTTCAACCTTCTTTGGATACCAGCCTACCTGAAACCACTTCTGATTCTATGGTCTAAACTTACTAATTTAAAGTAATCAAAATATAGCCTTCCAGTAAAATCTCATGTTAATTTATGTTCTAAACACCAGCTTAATTATGACAAAATTATTTACAAAATTCTTGCATTTTTCTGACTTAAAATAATAATAATAACAATAATGAAATTACTGTATACAGTGTTCAGGTGTACCACAACTTGTCAAAAGTGCGTATAAAGTATATGCAGTAATGTACAAATGTCTGGGAAGTGAACAGTGTATGAGTCAGATACATGCTTGCATGTGTAGGGGGGGGGGAGAAAATCAGGTGTAGTGTTGACGAATCTCAGGAAGCATGGAAGTTTTGAAGGATGCAGTGCTCCGACAACTAACAACTGATGCCGGCAGTTTGTTCCATGCTTCAGCAACTCTTAGTGTGAAAAAATGTTTCCGAAAGTCTGCCCACTTCCTTGGCATATTCTGTGTACCATTCATACAGTTTTGGTTACTTTTTCTTATGAGTTGTAGTGCACCTGATCACTGTATACAATAATTTCATTATCATTATTATTTTTTCATTATTATATTATTTTCAAATTGAAATAAAGGCAATGTATTTCTACAAAATATGGTAACAAATGGGTTAAATTATCAAGATTCGACAATCCAAGTATTTTATAAAATATGTATGTGGGTATATGTATTTATCAATTCTATTTACAGCTATACTTCAAGCTTTTCTCTAAAACACTTAACTGAAACAAAAGCAGAGTATTTGAACAGAAATATGGTAACAAAAGAGTTCATTATATTCCAGTTTTGGTATCACATCAAAAAATCAACAGTTGATTCTTAGTTTAGAACTGCCAATTATTTATTAACATTTTGATTATATAATGAAATTGAAATATAGTTTCCTTTTCAATCTTAATTTGGAATGACAACAAATTTTCTAGTATAATTGTTTACCCACAAAATCTAAGCAATGACTGCGTAAGAAATGCAGTGAGATAACAGACAGGCTAATGGAAAAAATCCAAAAAAGGACATTTTATGTGTAGCAGAAGTATAAGAGTAATTAGTTGTAAAGGCATTCTTAAAACAAAATTCTTTCAAATACCCAGTAAGAATGCAATTGGGTTTTTCAGGATAATTCATTTTTTTCCCCATTTATTTTAATCTTCTCTGATATTAGGTGAATTAATATAAAAAAAAATTATTGTAGTGTTTTATGTTTTTTTGGTAGCTGAATTCTTCCTTTACAACTTTTGCTTATCATTTTTGAAATTCGAATAAATTTCACCTCGTTTCAGACAAGATGATGGAGTGTCAAGTTGAATAAACAAAATGAAAACAATTTATTTGGTAACCCAAAAGAAGTAGTTGATAATTTCGGATATTTAGGTGACTTAACTCTTTAGCATTCAAACTGACCATATCCAGCCAAAATATTCTACCTGTTTTATGTTCAAACTGGCCACACCCAGCCTCTCACACCCACCTTACAATGTAATTCTAAAAGTAAACAATCACAACACTAAAATCTCAAAGCTACGAGATAATGCAAGATTAATTTCAAGCAATATGAATAAACAAGCATTGCATTTGAGAAAGTAATCTAAATGCTAAAGGGTTAATTAACAGCAGAAATGAATATTCTGAAAGCATTGAAGCCTGAGTAAGAATGAGGTGGAAAAAGTTCAAGAAGCTTCTGTTAATAATAAACACATTCTTTCTCAATGTGGTTTGAGGCTTGCATATGAAGTATATATCACTGGATGGTAGTAAAGCATGGGTACTAGACATGAAATGGTGTAAAGGCTGGACAGGAAAGAGGCCAGCATGTTCCTCTGGATGTATAATGTTAGCTTGAATAAATCATGGAGTACAGGCAAACTGAGGGGAAAAATAGGCTTGAGATGAATCAGATGTAAGGGTCAAAGAGAGAAAATGGCTTTGATTTAGACATATGTTGCATATGAAGAATGGACGTTAGAGAAGTGTCAAGTAATCCAGGGGGGCGGAGAGCCTGTGGAAGAGAAAGAATATGAGGAAGGAATGAGTAGAAATGGTGGAAGGTG
>NC_042999.1:62611716-62641716 GCF_006345805.1 Octopus sinensis | reverse complement strand
GATACAAGAATTTCTATTGTTCTAGAATCAGAGAAATTTCCTTGTTAACTCTTCAAACATTCTGTTTTTCTTCTAAGTGTGACCATTTACGAATTCCTCTTTGTAAATTGCATTTTGTTCAGCCTAAAGTTTTAGTTGTTTTTCTTTGCTCTTTTGCCATACTTAAATGGTATTTTCAACTGGTGGTGGTCTGAAATGGCTGGCAGTAGTTCTTTTGCCATGCATTTTAGCATAGCATTTAGCTAGCAAGATATGTTAGTTACTTCTGTTTGGATTCCATAAGGGGCTTTGTTTTTGTAAAAAAAAAAATGCAATGAGTAACAAGAAATGAAAATGTGCAAGCCAGCTGCAAGAATGTGATTCAAAGAGAAGTTCTTACTAGTAAATCATTGCAGCTGCCAAATGCTACTGTTATTTCTTGGTTAACTTATAAGCTAAGAAACCAGTGTTAGCACATCTATGGTAAACATAGATGGGATTAAGGGGTAAACAGAATGTACAAGAATACATTAATTCAAGTTACAGTATCTTAAATAGACTCACCTATTTGCACCTGGCAAATATTGCACCCCCTTTGAGCATCTAAAATAGATTCAGCCACTTATACCTGGTAACTTTATAATAAGCTGTCTTGCTAAACATGTATTGCAAAGACATGTCTTTAAATGTAAATAGGTGTTTCAACTGAAAAATCTCAGGGTATACATCTAAAAACTAGGAAAATGGTCACATATATGTGCATAATACATCAACATATGTGTGTATATATATATATATATATATATATATGCATATTTGTATGTGTGTGTGTGAGTATATATATCTATATACATATAGATATATATGCATTTGTATTTGCATATACACAAGCATATAATACACACACACGTTGTCTTTTGGTATTAATACTGCTTCAGTCACTAATATATATATATATATATATATATATAGTTAATCCAAACATGAACAAAGAGAAAACACAACAACGCAAGGACATGGAATAAGTACAGTGTTATTGGCTGCTCAGGAAAGGAAAGAAAGAAGGAGGATTTCACATATTGAGCAGAGCTCTTCATCAGAAATATAGAAAAAGTCCAAAGAAGGGAAGACGGAGAAAGAAGACTGCCAACGATACACACACGGTCACATACATATACACATATATAGATATATCTACATATCATCATCATCATCGTTTAACGTCCGCTTTCCATGCTAGCATGGGTTGGACGGTTTGACTGTGGGCTGGTGAACCAGATGGCTGCACCAGGCTTCAATCTTGATCTTGTAGAGTTTCTACAGCTGGATGCCCTTCCTAACGCCAACCCCTCCGAGAGTGTAGTGGGTGCTTTTACGTGCCACCGGCACAGGGGCCAGTGAGGCGGTACTGGCAACGACCTTGCTCGAATTTTTTTACACATGCTGTATACATATATATATTCATATATATATGTGTGTGTATATATATATATATATATATATATATATGTGTGTGTGTGTGTGTGGTGTGTGTGTGTGTGTGTGTGTGTGTGTCTTTGTCTATTTACTCTACTGCTCTGTAACTTAGAGTGTGCTTCTTTCTTGGATTTTATGATTTACTGGCAATATATATATATAATCTAGAATATTGTATCACTTGTAGAGGCCCAAATGAACCCTAAATGAATAATAAAAACACAATGAATTACAGTAATAATACTAATTTTATAGATCAAAACACATAACCTCCTAAGTACTGAAGCAACAACAACCATAAATAAAGGTGTGTTGCTCTTATAAATATTTACACTGGCTCTTATACTTATATCTCTTACACTCAACTGACTAGCTTAGTGAGATCAGTATACACCTCATAATTATTGTATATTATCATTAACATACTGTAATAATATACACATGGCCAACATCTGCTCAGCATCGAAGTGTTTAATATCACCTGCTTTGTGTGTTTTGCATCACAACACACCAACCACATTATTTTCATGGTTGTGGTTAAAATTACACTCATCATAAGTATAGTGTATCATCAGGGCTGCATTTATATTTCTAATTAATTCAAAGCATCTTAAGGTTTTAAATACCAAAATTGATAAAAGCCAAAAACACAATACTACTCTCTGTGCAGACAACAAAATCCCCCAAAATGTTTACTTCATGCCTGGATTACTCTTTACTCTCTTTTACTTGTTTCAGTCATTTGACTGTAGCCATGCTGGAGACCCACCTTTAGTTGAACAAATCGACACCAGGACTTATTATTTGTAAGCCTAGTACTTATTCTGTCAGTCTCTTTTGCCGAATCATCAGCATCACTCAGACTGATCACAGATTTCACATAAGACACATTCCTGCTCAAAGAGTTTCATGATTTTCCACTTCATTTCTAGCTCCAAATGACTTTTTTTTTATATCTAGCACTGTCTTTCTCCATTTCTAAGTTGAGTGTAAAAATAAAGCACCCTGCAAAACACAACTGATCTTTACACACAGATGCTCACAATAACAGCAATTAAATAACAACAGCAGAGTGCACAACAGACATCAGCGATCTGACTGTCGCCTGTACTCTTGGTGAGTAAAGGCGACAGTTAGTCTTTTACACCTACCAGGTTCGTTCGTATTAGCCTGAGTTGCTGGATAGTTTTTCGTTCCTTTGAGAATATTGTAGAGCAAAAACTTTTCATAGATTGGAATTTAAATCCTAATCTCTTAATAAATTTGTTGTTTCAAGAAGACATTAAATTTGAATTACTTATCATGCAGGGAGTGCATGAAGACAAGATGAGAAAGGACCAATTTTTATCCCAAGCCATCAAGGACAAGAGGAAAGGCTGCACTATAAAGCCTTTAAACAAACTGAAGCATCCCCTCCAACCGAACATGCTTTGGTTTTTCTCAGACAAGAAAAATTTCTGCCAGGATCAGATGGTGAACACACAACAACCATTGGCTTGCTGTGTCCCCAAAACATGTATCGAGAGTGATAAAAATCAAACATCCAGTCAACATCATGGTGTTTGGAGTGATCACCAGTGGTGGCGATGTTATGCCTCCATTCATCTTCCCACACAGCCTCTAACTCAACATGGAGGTCTACACCAAGTGCCTGGAGGAGGTAGTGCTGCCCTGGATCAAGAGGGTGACTGCTGGAAGACCCTATATATGGCAACAGGACTCTGAACCATGCCATACAAACAGGAGAACCCAGTCGTGGTTGTCAGACAATCTCTGTCACCCCTAACATCTGCCCATCCAACTCCCCAGACTGCACCCCCTTTGATTATTATGTGTGGGGCGCATTTGAGTGAGAGACTAACAAAACTTCTAGTAACACCAAAGAGGAACTGAAGGCAATAATTATGGCAGCATTCACCAACTTAAACAAGGAGACCATCCAGAAGAGTTGCAGGAGATTCCAAAGTCGTCTGGAGGCTGTGGTTGAAGCCAATGGTGATTTTATTGAATAAATTTATTCTTTAGTATTTCAAGATATTTTTATGTAATTTTGGTAAATATATCTGTTAAAATGAGATGTCAGTGTTATTTTCATTTTTGTGTAATTCAGACGACAATTTATTCACCACATCCTATATATATATATATATATATGTATGTGTGTGTGTGTGTGTGTATGTGATGTGAATTTATACACACACACACAAGCACACACATACACACTCACACACACACACACATATATGTGTGTGTATATATATATATATATATATATATATATATATATATATATATAATATATATATATATATATATATATATATATATATATATAGAGTGAAAACCCCCTTTTGGTCATGAACGACCATAGGATTGCACCTAGAAAGTTCCTCTCCAAGGTACAAGTCCGGGCAAGGCTGTTTATGGCAGACCAGCAGTCACCCATGCATACCAGCTTCCCCACTCCCTGCTACTGGCGTTATCCAAGGGAAAGGCAAAGACTAATACAGCTTGGTACCAGTGACATCGCAGCCCAGTAACATGAAATAAAGTGTCTTGCTCAAGAACACAACACATGGCCTGGTCAGGGAATCAAACTCACTACCTCATGATTGTGAGCCCGGTGCTCTAGCCACTGAGCTATGTGCCTTCACACAGACACACACATAAATATATATCTATGTATATATATGTATGTGCATATATATATGTATGTGCATATATATACATATATGAAAATTACATTCACACACAGAGATACATATACATTTATGTACACATACTATGTGTATATACATATACACATACAACAAGAAACAATCAAATGTATAGAAAATAAATGTTGTGTGGTTGTGTAGAAAAGTCAATTAATGCAGTAATTATATTTACATATATACAAAAGTTTCTTTCAACATTTTTCCATCTGTAGTCTCTAGACATTAGTCTGTCTAAATGGTGGAATAATTATTAGTGATATAAAAAGAACAGTTCAGCTGTTATATAAAACAGTAGCTCATACAACATAATTACATAATAACTAAACAGGGAAAAGTGTTGGTAGTAAAGTGCAAGATATATAAATACTTTTGTACGAAAGGGTACGTACAAATATTTGGGTATCAATATCATTAAGTGATTTGTGTATAGAAAATGTGTAACACAGGCTGTAGGTGTATAATGGTTTCTTGTCTAAGAGTGACACAAAAAAGGAGAGGAAATCAGCATACTTTTATGAAGACTGGCAAAAATACTTTACTGCTTTGGGAATTAGCTCAGATATGTTAGATGTGTCTTTTACTTAGACTCATCTTGTTTCATCAAAATGTCTGTTTATCACTGTTGCTCTTGTACTACTCCCTCTTCCAGCATCCTCTTGTTCCTTTTAGCTCTGTCATCCCCATCATGATCATACTTATACTCTCTCTTCTATTCACCCTCTCAGTGAAGTTTGCCTTTAACAAACAGACACAGCTTCATCATCATCATCATTTAACATCCACTGTCCATGCTGGCATGGGTTGGATGGTTTGACTTGGGCTGGTAAGCCAAGGGGCTGCACCAGACTCCAGTCTAATTTGGCATGGTTTCTATGGCTGGATGCCCCTTCCTAACACCAACCACTCTGAGAGTGTAATGGGTGCTTTTATATGCCACTGGCATGGTTACCAGTTGCGTGACATCAGAATCTGCCATGACTCTTTATCTCCAGCCACCTGTTTCCTATTTAATTCATTTATACTATACTTTATATATATACACACACACACACACACACACACTTTTGAAGCTATTTATTTTTATTAAGTGACCTGATCTGAGATCGTGTGCTGGAACAAAAACAATTGCAGTGTGGAAGGTGTTTATAAGCCATTTAAGAAACACACAAAATCCGTTAGATTCACTTCAAAATTTAAATTTAATTTGTCAAAATATTTTCGTCGCTTTGCTGAAAAAATTCCGTGCTGCATCTTTTTTTATATTTACTTTAACTACTTTACTTCGTCTTTTCATCCGTTCCTGTTTTTTCTGTCTAGCACCTTAATTGATATGAAACAACATCTTTACTTTTACTGGCCAAACCAAACTAGTTTTATCTTGTCTTGGTATTTCATACATTATATATATATATATATATATATATATAAAGAGACCAATTTTGTGTGTTTACTTAGGGTTGAATCATAGGTGTAATATGCTCTGGTGATCTGATGAGCTAGCTTTCTTTACTTGCATTGATTTGTGACTATACAATTCTATTGTATAATGCCAAGCATGCAAACCTATAAGTATAATTTTTTCCATGTTGAAATTATTACTACATGAAGAAGGCTGCAAAATGGCCATAATCCTGAGAATGTTAAGAGGTTAAATAAATATATTCACCTCTTATACCTCTTAATTTTTTATGATACTCCTCATGAAATAAATTCATCAATTAGATCTTTTGGATTTCAACTGCATGGACACTCTGTATTACACTTTTTTGTATTGGATTACTATGTGAACTGTTAGACAAGTGTCCATTAGAGCTTTCTGTGATAGCTACATGATTCTCTGATTCCATATCTTATGATACAAATCTCTTTCTCTCTCTCTCCCTCTCTCTACAGATATATATATATATATACAACATCAAGCTAATACATTCCATATGTACATCTCATTGTCATTTTGTTATTGTTATTTTTAATGTTTAGTTGTTAATGTTCAACTTTTGATGTTTGATTTGGATATATAGATATATACGTAAACATTTATATACATATATATGTATATATAAATGTATGTGTATACATACATATATATATATATATATATATATATATATATATATATATATATATATATATATATATATATATATATATATATATATATATATATATATATATATAATTATAATAAGGGTTTAACTTGTGCCTCACCCGCGCTGAAAAATAGACGTCAAGAGACACTATTACCACCATAAGTTCTCTGAGAGAAACACACTACATAAAAGGCTAGTAAAAGAAAGAAAATGAGCCAAAACTTCGGTTAACCACATACATGATCGTGTTTCGGGCTTAAAGTAATAAAAAAAAACATTACCTATTGCCTTCATCAGCGACGGAGAACTGATGGTGGTAATAGTGTCTATTGACGTCTATTTTTCAGTGTGTGGTGAGGCACAAGCCAAACCCTTGTTATAATTATTTATAAAATGTACCTATGAGGTTTTATTTCCACACTGACCACTTGGTATAAATCATTAATGATTTTTACCCTTTTTTGATATTAAGGATAGTTAGTTTCTTGAATTTCTGTCTAGTACCTTAATTGATATGAAACAACATCTTTGCTTTTACTGGCCAAACCTGCTGTAAAAAGGATATCCAGCCAGTGTATGATTTTTCATGTGAAAAATGAGAAGAATAGTACCTTACTAAGAAACAAGTAAGGGGTAGTGACAGGAAGCGTACCTGACTGTAATATTCTGCCTCAAAGCAGATGTCAAAATCATTGTTGATGATGATGATGATGATGACGATGATGACGATGATGATGATATAATGATAATGATGACAATGATGATGATGATGAGGATGATGATGTCCTTTGTGTAAATTATTTAACAGATCACTCACCTGTTCTTTTCAATATCAATGTATTTCATTGTTTTCGAGATGCTAGTCATGTTGAAATGATTTAGGGAACTAGTATTGGTGCAAAATTCTTCTCCTTTTCTGCTCAGTAACGTCTGTGTTCTGGAATAGTCGATAAAAAAAATTCACAAGTTAATATATTTCATCCAGGAATCCATGAAAATAATTAATTAGTTGAACAGAATAAAGTGTTCAAGCAGAATCAAAATGCTAAAATAACAACATTTAATCTAAGCAATGATGGTGCATAGCACTACTGTAAAGAACAAATAAAATGTTATTGGAATAATAAAATGCTTTAGTAACCAAATGATAAAATATGATAGTAACAAAGTAGTATTTTGTGGAAATAATATTACAGTATAGTGTTATAGTAAATGACTTAAGACAATGGGGCTTCTTTAATGACAGGGCATTTGTTTTATTAATTCAAAAATGCAGAGGGATGATGTCATACCAATGATAGGTACAGGCTGTCATAACAATCAATGGCATGGAATGTTTTCCTAGTGTCAGTGCAGAAATGATATATAGCAAGCAACAATATATAGTATCATAGCAATGATTTTGAAGGTTTAGCTACAATATGATGTAATGAGTGTTTGTTTTATTACATCAATACTGTAGAGGGATGATGTCATAGCAATCATGGGTATAAGTTGTCATAACAAGCAATGACAAGGAATAGTTTCCTTGCATCAGTGCAGAGGTGTTATATAGCAACAATATAGCAATGATATAGCAACGATATAGCAATGATGTTGAAGCTATAGCTAAAATATGATGTAGTAAAGATTAAAATCAAAGCCAAACTGAGTGTGGTACCACAGCATTGATAGAAGATAGTGTAAGAACAAGTAAGTAAGTGAGATTTGATTTAAGAAATAGATGATCCCTTTACCCATGTTGAAGTTTAATGGCCCCTTTCTCTCTTCCACGACTATAACGAATAAATAAGAGAAAAATAAATTAGATGCAAAGAAGGAGAAAAAGTCTTTGTTAGTATACTGGAGTAGACTAAATAGAAAATGTTGGAAATAAAACGTTTACCATAAAATGTTAACCATCTCACTGATTTGGGAACATATGATCGCATCTTTATTTGAAAAGGAATTGTGTTTGGATGGATTGCTGTTGTTGTTGTTATTGTTTCAGAAGTTTTAAATCAATCTTTACTTGTGTTGATGATGACAAAACTTCCTATGTAAATTGTTACTACAGAGTAAATAGGTTTGGTGATACAAACATGAAAATACAACTCAAAACACAAGTATATATATATATATATATATATTTGTAAAAAATGAAGTTCGAAAATGCTGCTGTATTATACAATTTTTAATTTTTATATATACATTATAACATGTTTCAGTTCCTGAAATGAACCTTATCAAAAAAAGTTATATATAAAAAGAGACAGCTCATGCCGTCAAACACAAGAAATTCATTTATAATACACAACGGAGTCAGACATCTTAGAGTTCATGTATAGTTGATATATAGTTCATGTATAGTTGATATATAGTTTGAAGTATATGTTCAAAGTGTTCGATGCAGTGGCCCACGGTGGCGATACGTATTCAATACAAAAAACAGATCAAAGTGGTGGAAAGCGGTCAATACAGAAGATTGATGTTTCCGAAAGAGCGAGGAATTCATTTTTACCTTAAGCAATTGTGATGACCCATGGTGGAAGTTCGCTGGGTGGTTCAAGTGAGTTTTTGTGAAATGCTCGGTTTTATAATGCCTGTTAGGTGGTCAATCTAGCGTAGCGTGACGTCATCAATGTTTTGACCAATCGTTTCGTTAGGTGGCTTTAATCAAGTGGAACGGGACGTCATCATTATTTTGACCAATCGCTGCATTATAACTCCCTCTTGTTTGTTTCCTGTCTTGACCAGTCGCTTCGTTAGTCAAGCATAGCGGGACGTCATCCAGATTCTGCCCAATCACGACTTATAGCTACATTAGATCTGCCCCCTGTCTGTACTTGTTAGGTGACTATCCAAGCAGAAAAGGACGTCATCAATATTCTGACTAATGACTGTCCCCTGTTTGTATCCTGTCCATTCTAGCAGAGCTAGACGTCATCAACTTGTTGACCAATCAGAATCGGGTCTGACCCTTAGCTGTATCGTATGTATCAGGGTCAGATTTGCACGAAAGAATTCTTTTCCTTTTTTACTAAGGCATATTTCGTCAGAGTGAGTGTCTGTTTGAAGTAGCGGCCGTGGTGAAATTTGGTTCTCCTTTTCGGAGGACTTATCTTTTGTTTTAGTATTCCTGGCCCAGGGTGTTTAAACTTGGTCTAAATTTTTTTATGAAATATAGTTCTTTATTTTGGCGTTGTGTGAAGGTTGCGTTGTCACTGAATTTATAGAGCGGGTTAGTTGTAAATTTCGGATTTACATTTCCAGCACATCTATCTATGTGTCCGCTGACCGGTATTTTGCAGTAATCAGGGTTTCTAATTTGTGATTTATGCATCGCCATCCTGTTACGTAAGCTATTTTTTGTATGGCCTATATACTGCCTATTGCAGCCTGCACATGTTATGACGTAAATTAAGTTTTCTGATGCGCAGGTGAAGTTTGTTCTGATGGTGAACTGGTGGCCTTGTTCCAGTATAAATTCTGATCCTTCTTTCAAGATGACACAGATTCCGCAGTTGGGCCTTCCACATTTTCTAACTGCTGGTTTTGTGGTTGATGTTGAGTGCAGTGTAGCTTGGGTTAAAATCCTTTTCAAGGATTTTGGTTGCCGTTTACTTTTAATGATGGTGTGTGTTTCGAGGATCCGGTTCATCTTTGGGTCTCCCTTTAGTAGGGCTGTGCTTTGTAGTATGGTGTTGAAGGCCTCATTGTTGAGTGGGTTGTGTGTAGAGATGTAGGGAAGGGTTTTTAATTGTTCTTTCTTTTTTGGTTTTGTTTGTCTCAGGTCTTCTATACTTAATTTAAGTACCCGTTGGATTGCACTGTCTATTAGGGGCTGTGGATAGTTTCTATTTGTGAGTGTGGTTCTAAGTTCCTGGAGACGTGTGTGTCGGGTGTTTGTGTCTGATATTATGGTGCAAATCCTTCTAGCTAAACAAAAGGGACATTCATTCTAGTGTGTCGTGGGTGGCATGAATCAAAGGGTAGGTACTGTTTAGAGTCTGTCGGTTTATAGTAGATATCTGTCTCTATTTTGTTGCCGGTTTTCTTAATGAGGATGTCTAAAAATGGTAATTCTTTTTCGTTGTGGTCCATCGTGAATTGTATATTGTCATTTATTCCATTTAATAGAATTTTAAATTCCTCAAGTTTCTCTATGCCTTTGTCCCAGATGATGAAACAGTCATCGAGGTATCTTTTCCAGTTGTTATATATATATATACATATATCAATAATAATAAAGGGTAAAATTAATTAATTAACTAGTAATCAATAATTTCACCAAGTAGAATTCGGCATGAAAAAGAACCATTTTGTTTTTGTCCGGGAGTCTCTTCTTATAGTAGAAGAAATAGCTAAGGTTCTTTGGCTGCTATTTCTAAACTTCAGTATGTGGTAAAGCAAATCTTTGGTGAACCCTAATTATAATTATATTTGTAATTATAAAATATTGTTTTTATATATATATATATATATATATATATATATATATATATATATATAGATAGATAAAAGAAGTTTGCTTTAGAAGTGTTGAGATGTCTTAGAAAGTTAAAGAAGTGATTTTAAATTCTCAAATGCAGGATAATGCTAATCATATAGCCTGGACAGGATAAGCTACCCCTATTTTGCAGAAAAAAGTGTTGGCGGCCGGCTATGAGACTCGAACTCACACCTCCGTGATTATGCGTCGCGGTGCACTGAACCAATTAAGCTAAACCGCTCATATGTATAAAACAATTCAATAACACCGTTTACAAACTCTATGCTTGGAATGACCAATTTTAAATACACACAAGGTACAGGAATCTTATATGTATACCATTCTGCCTAAATAATGGAACTGTAGATACATATCTCACGTCTATTTTCATTCCTCCACTTCACTCTCTATTTCATATCTTATCTAGAATAACTATTGCTTAACCATTTTCTCACGCCATCTCCGATGAAGGTATACATCAAATATCCTGGAAACAGCTGTAAGACTTTCTCTTTATAAATGTTCTGAAATCTTTCACAGCCTTGGATTTTTATCTCATTCTGTTAATTATATATATATATATATATATATATATATAATATATATATATATATATATATATATATATATATAGATAGATAAAAGAAGTTTGCTTTAGAAGTGTTGAGATGTCTTAGAAAGTTAAAGAAGTGATTTTAAATTCTCAAATGCAGGATAATGCTAATCATATAGCCTGGACAGGATAAGCTACCCCTATTTTGCAGAAAAAAGTGTTGGCGGCCGGCTATGAGACTCGAACTCACACCTCCGTGATTATGCGTCGCGGTGCACTGAACCAATTAAGCTAAACCGCTCATATGTATAAAACAATTCAATAACACCGTTTACAAACTCTATGCTTGGAATGACCAATTTTAAATACACACAAGGTACAGGAATCTTATATGTATACCATTCTGCCTAAATAATGGAACTGTAGATACAATATCCCTGCATATCTCACGTCTATTTTCATTCCTCCACTTCACTCTCTATTTCATATCTTATCTAGAATAACTATTGCTTAACCATTTTCTCACGCCATCTCCAATGAAGGGATACATAAAATATCCTGGAAACAGCTGTAAGACTTTCTCTTTATAAATGTTCTGAAATCTTTCACAGCCTTGGATTTTTATCTCATTCTGTTAATTTATATATATATATATATATATATATATATATATATATATATAGCAATAATAATTCTCTAAATGAGATATAGACAGTAACTGCTCCATAACATAAAGGACTAAAGCCATCTGAATATGGCTAGGGACAGGGCAGGGTGGTGGGGGTGTTACTGTTGCATTTAGCCCCAGGCGAACATCGACGTCGCCAGATAGGCTTGACACCATCACGGTGTCCTTTAACCTGCAAAGGGAGATAATTCCCCGATGAAGCGGAAACCACACACGGACCATGGTTTCAAGGTGTATTGCCTATCATCAACGTGTGGTAGGCCCCCGCTTCCTCGACGAAATCTCACTCTGCAGGATATTCATATATAGATTTTCAAGCAAAATACATTTGCTGATTTCGAAAATCTGTTCGACAGCAATAATAATTCTCTAAATGAGATATAGACAGTAACTGCTCCATAACATAAGGGACTAAAGCCATCTGAATATGGCTAGGGACAGGGCAGGGTGGTGGGGGTGTTACTGTTGCATTTAGCCCCAGGCGAACATCGACGTCGCCAGATAGGCTTGACACCATCACGGTGTCCTTTAACCTGCAAAGGGAGATAATTCCCCGATGAAGCGGAAACCACACACGGACCATGGTTTCAAGGTGTATTGCCTATCATCAATGTGTGGTGTCAAGCCTATCTGGCGACGTCGATGTTCGCCTGGGGCTAAATGCAACAGTAACACCCCCACCACCCTGCCCTGTCCCTAGCCATATTCAGATGGCTTTAGTCCCTTATGTATATATATATATTTATATGTATACATACATATCATCATCGTCATCATCATCATTATTATTAAGGAGGCGAGCTGGCAGATTTGCTAGCATGCCAGGCAAAATGCTTATCAGCATTTCATCTGTCCTTGTGTTCTGAGTTCAAATTCCACTGAGGTCGACTTCGCCTGTCATCCTTTTGGGGTTGATAAAATAAGTACCAGTGAAATACTGGGTTCAATGTAATTGATTAGTCCTCTCCCCCATAATTTCAGGCCTTGTGCCTTCAGTAGAAAGGATAATTATTATTATTATTATTATTATTATTATTATTATAATTATTATTATTGTTATTATTCATAAGCAGAAAGGCAGTGAGGTGGCAGAACTGTTACTGCACTAGTCAAAATGCTTAGCAGTATTTCGTCCAGTTTTAGATTCTGAGTTCAAATTCCGCTGAGGTTGACTTTGCTTTTCACCCTAAGTACCAATAAGTACAATATTTGGTCTTCTCCCTCACGGGAGAGGCAGTGGGAAAGTCTACTAAAAAGTTTGCCAGAGGAGGAGACATAAACAGCATTAAAGATCCTGGATGGCCTCCATAGGTAACTGTGGAGGTCATCTCAGACACGGATAATGGACTCCTTCCCAGAAGGTGTATTCCGCTTCCAATTATGGCACTCTGACGTGGCACTATCAGACTGCTTAAGTGATGCTTTGAACCTGGTCGGGTGCCAGTGGGGCAGAAAATTGTAAAATTAAGAGGCTGAGTGCCTCATACTGAAAGGGCATATGGCCCTAAAAGAGAAAAATGTAAGAGGCCTAGTGTCTCATTTTTAAGGACACGGTGTTATTTTTGGTAAGAGGCTTAGTGCCTCATTGTAAGGACCTTGAGTCCAAATGGAACAATAGTAAGAGGTTTATTACCTCAAATTGTATGTTTTGTAAAAGAACAGTGTTTTAGAGAAGCAGAGATCGGTGGGTGTCTTCTGCCTTCCCTCATTAATACCATTTTTTCATCATTCATCTCATTAATGTTATTGTCCAGCCCATAGCTACTACTTCTGTGTAATGCCTTGATGGCAAATTGAATGAAATAAAATACCAGTCAAGTACCAAAGTACTTGACTGGTACTTAAATTGGTGTCAATTTAATTGACTTCCCCTTGCATCAAAAACTACTGGGCCTGTGCCAAGATCTGAAACCATTATTAACCAGCAAACGTTATGGGGTTGAGGGTTTCAGCCAATAGTCATAAATAGCATTATTACTAAGCTAAGAGGGTTTCTTTAGTTCTACAACAGACTGATACTCTAGTCAAGTGGTATGATAAAATGTACCTAATCCATAATGAGTTAATTTTAAATGTAAACACTATCACTAATTGGTGTAAATATTTAGGTATGCCATAAAAGCCTGTCCAACTGTTTACACTGTTAAATGGTGGGTGCTAGGAAGAATATTCAGCTGTAAAAAATAACTATAGTGAAAAAGAAAAGGAAGGAATGAAGGAAAGACAAACTCCATAGCACAATACAGGAAACCAGCTGATAAGACCAGTAACTCCAAGTAACAACTATAGGCATGTATCTAGTTCATGTTGTAAAGTGGTTCCAAAAGAAAACATGGCAATTTTTTCCGTTTCCATCGCTGTGTGTACAAGATGACAAGAGACTGTAACAGGAGGTGAGATGTTTTAAAACCTATCTAACCAAGGCAAATGATGATGATGATGATGATGACGATGATGATGGTGGCAGTAGCAGCAGCTATTTCAAGCCTAACAAAAGTCTTGAAAAAATCTAAGAGTTAATCTGAGTGTTACACAAGCAGAATTGCATCTATTTTGTGCACATTTAGAAGGTTTAACCAAAATATTTGTTCTTCCTATTCACAGATAGTCAACCGATTGGAGAGGTGATCTTTCTTATTCATTTATTTTCAAACTGACTTCACCCGAAACATAAAAGTTAATGGAATTTGTACGTAATTATATGTTTTTATATGAATAAATTCTCTTTTAAAAACGTTTGTTTCATTGAATGCTTTATCAACCCTTTTTGTTACTATATTTCTGTTGAAATATATTGTCTTTATTTCAATTTACTTTGAAAATAGGGAAGAATTTAATAAAACAACTTTGTCAAACTATTGTTTGGAGCATGTGACGTAGTGGTTAAGAGCACAGGCTATCAACCCCGAGCTTCCTAGTTTGATTCCAGGCAGTGACCTTAATAATAATAATAATAATAATAATAATAATAATAAACACAACATCAAAAAATACCTTAGGAATAAGGACCCAGGTTCAAAATTTCCCCAAGACACCTGATGAAGGCTGGAGGGTATATAGCAGCTTGCTTACCAACCACATGGTTCCGGGTTCAGTTCCACTGCGTGGCACTTTCGGCAAGTGTCTTCTACTATAGCCTCTGGCCAACCAAAGCCTTGTGAGTGGATTTGATAGACGGAAACTGAAAGAAGCCCATCGTATATATATGTGTATATATATATATATATATATATATATATATATATATATGTGTGTGTGTGTGTGTTTGTGTGTCTGTTTGTTCCCCCAACATTGCTTGACAACTGATGGTGGTGTGTTTACATCCCCTAACTTAGTGATTTGGCAAAAGAGATCAATAGAATAAGTACCAGGCTTACAAAGAATAAGTCCTGGGGTCGATTTGCTCGACTAAAGGCGGTGCTCCAGCATTGCTGCAGTCAAATGACTGAAACATGCAAAAGAGTAAAAGAGTATTGATGAAAGGTTTTACTTTAGATCACTTTGTGTTATAGAACTGAAATTCATGTTATAGAACCAAATCAGTTTCAGGTAAGTTGGTATCAAAAGTGTTAAAATTAGGAAAGCAGGAGTTGTCCATAAGATATGGGTATATGTACCATGATATTTGGAAAAAATTGTATAAGGGTTCCAAGATAAAATAAGTGCAGGAATGACTGATATAAATAACAATTTAGAGTTGCTGAAGTATGGAACAAACTGCTGGCATCAGTTGTTAGTTGTCGGAGCACTGCATCCTTCAAAACTTCCATGCTTCCTGAGATTTGCCAACGCTACACCTGATTTTCTCCCCTCCATACACATGCAAGCATGTACCTGACTCATACACTGTTCGCTTCCCAGACATTTGTAGATTACTGCATATGCTTTATGTGCACTTTTGACAAGTTGTGATGCACCTGAGCACTGCATGCAATAATTTCATTATCATTATTATTATAATTATTATTATTAGAAGTGAATAAAAAGGCGTATGTGTGTATTTTAAATGATTATCAATCATTCTTGTGTGGTGTAAATGACTCAGTTTCTATGCATAAACTCAGATCAAGCCACTTACTAAATATCTACAGTTCTAAAATATAAATATTTCCTTAATTTCATCATCATAAAGCCTAAACAATGTAGAATTTGAAAAGGCTTCAGAGCAAAAAGCTAAAAAGCAGCTCAGATCTCTAAACAGTATAGAAAAGAAAAGAAGCAAAACAGTATTAATCAAATTTATGGTTTTTTTAGGAATTGCTAACTTTGTTCAAGGTCCTTTGGCAAACATTGTTTGTACCTGATCTTTATCAAGAATCAAGTTATTACGTAAAGGAAAGAAATCTGAGCAGCTTCTGAAAGTTAATGTTAGAGGATTTCTGTGCAAAACTATACTTTGTTTGCTTTTTGTTTCGTTTTCTTTTCTCACATCACACCCATGTTAGAATTACTAACCAATCAAGATGATATATATATATATATGTGTGTGTGTGTGTGTGTGTGTATGCACACACACACACACAAGCGCGCACACACAGACACCCACAGCCACTGAAATCTTATCTGTTATTAATTGCTGCTGATGATGTCACTGGTTGTAGTGGTTGAGATGAGAAAATACTTGTTTCACTTTCTTCATATTTCTTTCTTTCTCTCTCTCTCTCTCTCTCTCTCTCCCTATGTATATATATATATATATGTGTGTGTGTGTGTGTGTGTGTGTGCATGTAAATGTTATGTAAGTAGATCTTGTTTTTTCTTTCTTTTTTTTTTTTCCAGTTATCTTTTCGTTAATAAATATAACCAAACAGCCAACAAAAAATCGTATATGAACTCTTTCACTTCTCTCTGTTTCCCCACCTCTCTCTATTTTATTCACTAACCTTACAAGCCACTTCATGGTCACTCACCTGTTACGAAACCAACTAAACCAACTTCAGCTAACACCATTAAAGTAATCTATGTTGTTATAAGGCCCTTAACCCTTTCGTTACTGTATTTATTTTTAAATGCTCTGTGTTTCTTTCAATTACTTTAAATGTAACAAAGAATTTAGTAAAATAACTTAGTTACCATTAAGCTAGTGTTAGGAACATAAATTGTGACTAAGGTTTGGTGGAAGATTTTAATTCAAAACTTATGAAAACAAGACATTTGTACAACAGAGCCGGGTTGGTATCAAAGGGGTTAAATTATTCTTATGCACCCCATTCCAATATGTAAAATTACGTCAGTACATATTTTCACCAGCATCATTTCATACTACCTGGAGTTCATTAATTCATTAATTAGATATTAGATTACTTAAACATAGAGACTAATTCAGAATTTATGGAGTAAGAGTAAGGTTTCAATACTATAAACTAATTGTTCACAATGTTTTCAACTTCCAGGTGTGTTGGGGATCAAGTAAAAGTTGTACATGGAAAGGTCAAAAGGATTGTTTTTACCCGTTTAATACCAACCTTCCCAAGACTACCTTGGATCCACGATACAGACTTCCTGTCTTAAAGTGATTTAAATTAAAACCCGCCGTCAAAGTTTCATACTAATTAATGTTTCGTATGGTAGTTTGATAATGACTAATTCATCTTGCTTACTTTTTTAAAAATAAAGGCAGTCAAAAATTTAGAATAAAATCCTCCTCCTCCTCGCCGTTGCCACCACTGTCGTCGTCGCTGCTACTACCACCACCCTCATCATCATCATCATCATCATCATCGTAGTTTTAACATCTAACTTTTCATGTTTGCAAGGGTCAGATGGAGTTTACTGAGGCAGGTACTCTGCAGCCAGATGCCGTTCCTGTTGCCAACCCTTGCCTGTTTCCAAGACAGGTAATATCTCCCCATGCCCAGATATGGCCAGGATGTTGGAAATAAATGGATGCTCAATTTACAATAATCTTGTGATGTTAAAACAAAAAAACTCAAACATATACACACATTTAACACACACATAATGTAGTTGTTGGCTATGGTCAGTCAGGAAGTTACCATTTATGCTCTTAACTATATTAGCAACTCGTTGGACTTGCAGGCCGGAGACATATAACCTCTCAACTAGTGGAGGTAGGAATACAGTGTAGGTCAACCAGGGTTGTGAAAAAACCCCTGAAATGAAATTTGTTGAAGCAAAATACTGTCTAGGGAAAATGGAGTCATCTCACTTACTGGTCCCAGTTGTCTCTGAAAAAGGTCAGTTTATGCATGATTTCCATTTGCAGGGAAATTTCCATGTAGGGAAATTTCACATTTTCGGCATGAATTTTCTCTCTTATGAGAGACATCAACTAAAATTCTTCACTTTTGGAACTTGAGAAGCCTCCTTCCCCACACTAACATCACTGTCAAGTGAATTTTTATGATCTTTATCCTCTCAGCCAAGCAAAGTTTGCATCATCTGCCCTCATTGAGATATGGTCCAGTTGTTTTATAAGCTTCCATTTAATCCTGTATGGTGTACCCTCTTTTTTTAAATGCCATATCTAGTTCAGCAAACAACTAGTTTTCTAAGTTTTCATTTATCAAATCTACCCATAAGGCTTTGCTCATCCCAGGGTTATTGTAGAAGACACTTGCCCACTTGTCTGTGTTTGTCCCCCCCCCCCAACATTTGTACAGTATTTCATATGCTTTATACACACTTTTGACAAGTTGTGGTGCACCTGAGCACTGTATACAATAATTTCATTATTATATTATTATTATTATTATTTAAGATGCCATGTTATGGAATTGAACCTAAAACCACTCAGCCACACCTCCACCAACCCTATTTTATTAAACATACTTATTATAAGAAAATTTGAATAATACATTTTCAAGACATAGACGTAGGAGTGGCTGTGTGGTAAGTAGCTTGCTTATGAACCACATGGTTCTGGATTCAGTCCCACTGCATGGCACCTTGGGCAAGTGTCTTCTACTATAGCCTCGGGCCAACCAAAGCCTTGTGAGTGGATTTGGTAGATGAAAACTGACAGAAGCCCATCATATATATGTATATATACATACATACATATATATGTGTGTGTGTGTGTGTTTGTCCCCCCAACATCGCTTGACAACCGATGCTGGTGTGTTTATGTCCCTGTAACTTAGTGGCTCAGATGAAAGAGACCGATAGAATAAGTACTAGGCTTACAAAGAATAAGTCCCAGGGTCGATTTGCTCGACTAAAAAGGCACTGCTCCAGAATGGACACAGTCATAAGACTGAAACTAGTAAAAGAGTAAGACACATGTGATTTAGCATGGATTTTATGAAGCCTTAAATTATATTTTTACAAAACCATGACATTCCTAGATACCTTTTATGATGCTCTAGTTTGTTGTAGTGCATAGTAAGAGACTGCTGCTACAAACACACTTTTGCTGTTATGTTTTAAAAGATACATCACTCAGTTTAGTAACTCAGAGATGTCATCCCTATGAAAGATCAATACTTAAGTGAGTGTTATCATAGTAAATGTAGTGATCATAAAAGGAAGAAAGAATTAAGTGACAAGGAAAAGAAAAACATTAGCTCACTGGCTCAATATCTGAAACATGTTTGAATGTATCTCCTTTACTTTGCAAAATTATTAAAATAAAATATCAGTCACAGAACCAACTTTTATCTTTTCCTCATTGCATAATTATTACTCATTTACTTGTTTCAGTCATTTGACTGTGGCCATGCTGGAGCACCGCCTTTAGTCGAGCAAATCGGCCCCAGGACTTATTCTTTGGAAGCCTAGTACTTATTCTATCGGTCTCTTTTGCTGAACTGCTAAGTTACGGGGACATAAACACACCAGCATCGGTTGTCAAGCGATGTTGGGGGGACAAACACAGACACACAAACATATATATACATATATACGACAGGCTTCTTTCAATTTCCATTTACCAAATCCACTCACAAGGCTTTAGTCGGCCTGAGGCTATAGTAGAAGACACTTTCCCAAGGTACCATGCAGTGGGACTGAACCCGGAACCATGTGGTTGGTAAGTAAGCTACTTATCACAGCCACTCCTACGCCTATTATTATTATTATTATTATTATTACAAATTAAATTTTTGATTTTAACTGAATACAATATATTAGTTCCAAATTTTGGCACTGGGGTAACAATTTCAGGGGTGGGGGCAAATTGATTATATCAACTTGAGTGCTTAACTGGTACTTGTTTCATCAACCCCAAAAGGATGAAAGGCAAAGTGAACCTCAGCAGAATTTGAACAGATAAAATACTGTTAAGCATTTTACTCTGTATGCTAACAATCCTACCACTTCACCATCTTATCTACATACAATATATTAACACTAATTTAACTATTGGGTTGTCTGGAAAATTTGAGCCGATTTTTAAAGGAAAGAAAAAGGTCAATAAATACTTGCCATTACATTTTAATCAACCAAATATGAACCATTTTGTTGCACAATGCGTCTCCATCTTTCCTTTAACTTGAAAATACCCTCTTCCTAGAATTGAGGTGGTTTCATAGCAAAGAATTCAACAAGGTATCTTTTTATGTCATCCAAGGAATTGAAATTTATACCATTAAGACTACACTGCAGAGACCTGAATAAGTGGAAATCCAAAGGAGCAATATCTGGTGAATATGGAGGGTTAGCTGCTCTGGCAACGATCATGCTCAGATGGTGCTCTTAGTGCTCCACTAGCACGGATGCCAGTCATCGAATTTGATTTCGATTTCACTTGCCTTAACAGGTCTTCGCAAGCAGTACGCTGGTTACACCCCTGGCATAGGCCACAAGGTTATGGTCTCATTTGGCTTGCAAGGTCTTCTGAAGCACAATTTAAAAAATAAGCAATCGCATCATCAAAATCTCAAGGCATCAAATCTCAGAGTATGATTAACGCAAAACAATACAAATCAATGAGCTTTACATTTCATTGAGTAATCTGAATGCTTAAGGGTTAATATTTATTTCTTTATTGCCCACAAGGAGCTAAACGTAGAGGGGACAAACAAGGACAGACAAAGGGATTAAGTCAATTACAGCGACCCCAGTGTGTAACTGGTACTTATTTAATCGACCCCGAAAGGATAAAAGGCAAAGTCGATCTCGGCAGATAAAATACTGCTAAGCATTTCACCCGGCATGCTAACGTTTCTGCCAGCTCGCCACCCTTAAAGGTTAATATTGTTTAATCCCAGACCAGTCCTGAGACTGTAGATCTATGTTCAAAGGTATTTTTGCCATGACCATCCCATTCTTCTCTTGGAAATTGCATTTCTAGAACTACATTTACCAAGATGGGAGGTAAGGTGTAATTTGAGGAAGATATGGATGCTATTTCTAGCTCTCTCTCTCTTTTATTTGATATTACTGCTAGTCTGCTTTTTTTCATATTTTTGGTAGAATTATTTTTGTACATAGTTTGTGTGTAAGTATTTATGGAGGTGGTGGTGAGCTTGTAGAAGAATGTAATTGTAACATTATCAGCAGAGAATGCATTGTCTAAGTTGCAAGATTTTAATAGATCTTCAGCTGGATTTCATGATGAGCATTCAGTTATTCAATCAACTGAATTACATGCTTAATAACTTAATGAGTGGTAGTGACCTGGCAGAATTGTTACTGTGCCAAGAAAAATGCTGAGTGGTATTTTGTTCATCCTTACGTTCTGAGTTCAAATTCCAATGAGGTTGATTTTGCTTTTCATTCTTTCAGGATTGATAAAATGAGTACCAGATGAGCACTGGGGTCAGTGTAATTGACTTACACCCTCCACTGAAATTGCTGGCCTTGTGCCAAAATTTGAAACTAATATTATCAGTGTAGAATGCATTGTGCATGTTGTTAGGTTTAATAGATCTTCTGTCGGGGTTCCTGATGAGCATTCAGTTATTCATTCAACTGAATTATCTACTTATTAACTTAATGTACGCTGGTGCCCTGGCAGAATTGTGAGCACGCTTGGCAAAATGCTTAGTGTTATTTCATTCACCTTTATATTCAGTGTTCAATTTCCACCAAGGTCATGTTATCCTTTCATCTTTTCAGGGTTGATAAAATAACCACCATTTGAGCACTGGGGTTGACGCAATTGACTTAATTACTCCTGGGTATGAGTACAAGAAAAAAAAACTGCATTCCTCTGCCAAAGCCATGTTGAGCCAGTGTGACAGAGCAGGCTCATCAAACCAGTATGATCACAAGCTCAATTTCATGGCCTACACATCTGTCTGTAGTTGGTGGAGAGAACATGCTGAAGCCTTTGTCCTGCAGTAGATTGAATATGGGTAATCCAATCCAACTTAATGTGTAAGTGGCTGAGTATTCCTCAGACACATGTATCATTAACATAATTCTCAGGTTAAATCAGTATGATATAGTGTGGAACAAACCTGGACCATTGAATTAAAGGCATGATCTCCCTGACAGGCTTCCATACACTTTCCATCTACTTGATTTCCTTTACAAACCTTGTGTTAATCGAAAGCTCTAATAAAACACACTGGTTCAGAGTGGTGAAGCTAGATGGCATTGGCCTACCCCCAGATGGCACTTTTATGGGGTGGGGCAGCACTTTTACAGTGTTATACATAAAACATGTTTTATGTATAACACCGATTATATCTATTTATATATATTTTTATATATTTATCCAACCCATGCCAGCATGGAAAGTGGATGTTAAATGATATTTATATCTGGAATTTATACATCCATTTTGTAAATGTGGAAGAATATATGAATATATGTATCTATTTGATCTTTGAGTGTAGATCTGAATTATGTTCCTCTAGTTTCTGCTTACATTGCCTCCGTTCAAATTAAGAAGTGAAATATAGCTCACTTGGAGCACTACAACTCCAGTCTGTATTTTTTGCAAGTATTGTTAACACTAGCAATCTCAAAATAAAACTGAGTATTTTATATATATAAATATATGTGTGTGTGTGTGTGTGTGTGTGTGTGTGTATGAAAGTACATGGCTCAGTGGTTAGAGCGGCGAGCTTACGATCGTGAGGTTGTGAGTTTGAATCCCAGACTGAGCTGCATGTTGTGTTGTTGAGCAAGACACTTTATTTCACGTTGCTCCAGTTCACTCAGCTGTAGAAATGAGTTGCGACGTCACTGGTGCCAAGCTGTATCGACCTTTGTCTTTCCCTTGGATAACACTTGTGGCATGGAGAGGGGAGGCCAGTATGCATGGGCAACTGCTGGTCTTCCATATATAACCTTGTCCAGACTTGTGCCTGGGAGGGTAACTTTCTATATCCAATCCCACGGTCAGTCATGATCGAAGGGGTCTCAGATATATATATACATATACATATATATATATATATATATATATATAATATATATACATATATATATATATTATATATATATATATATATATATATATATATATATATATATACACACACACATATATATATATATATATATATACACACACACACATATGTATGTATCACCTTTACAGCGGCACACCTCTTGTTAACTCTCACTCTCTTTCCCTTCCTCTATCTCTTCCTGTCTCTCTGGCTCGGTAACTACAGCAAGACATCTGTTTCTGCCTCTCTGTCACACTCTAATCTTTCATCATCTGACACATGATCACCTCCTCCAATTCCAACCCCCCTCTAAAAGACTCATTGTCTTGCAAAGTCATTTGGTGACCCCCCGCACCATTGCAGTTGTCACTTAAAAAGCACCCAGTTTACATTGAAAAGTGGTTGGCATTTGGAAGGGCATCCAACTGTAAAAATCACGCCAAAACTCATCTGTGCAAGTGCCACATGAAAAGCACTCAGCCCACTCTGAGGGTGGCTCTATGCTAAGTCTCAAGAGGTTAAAGAACAATGAGCTTCTATGCAATTTCTGATCCCAAAATTCCATTCATAATGCATACTAGTAGAAGGTACTTGTCCAAGGTACCATTCAGTGGAATAGAACCTGAAAGCAAATGGTTGCGAAGCAAGAACCTTTAACACAGAGCTATATTTACACCCATGAACAACATTAAAACGGTAAAACAACTAATTCCTGAACACTAGTGCTGCTTCCAGCTTTTTTTTTTTTTTTTGCTTGCTTTGCTTGTATACCACATGACAACATGGTAACCAAAGCCTTCTAACACTGACTTATGCAACAGCTTCTGTTTTGATTGCTACGGTAATTTAACACTGCTAGGTGTTCTGTTTATCACTGTTAATGTAGATAAAATGCTTCCTTACAGCTAGAGCACTGCTGCTATCTGTAACATAATACTATTGTCATCATATGTTACCATTCTTTCCAGCACCACCAGCGCCAACACCTCCATCACCACCAGCCAGTATCAGTACCAGCAACAGTACAAGTACCAGCATCAGCACCACAACCATCATCAACACAGCCAAAATTGCTGATTCCTCCATCATCATCATCATCATCATCATCCTTACTGCTACCACCATCATCATCCTCAACAACAATAACATCCTTCACCACCACCACTACCACCACCGTCGTCGTCGACGTCGTTGTCTTCATCATCATTATCTTCATCATCCTTATCGTTACCACCATCATCATCCTCAATAACAATAACAACATCTTTCACCACCACCATCATCGTCGTCGTCGTCGTCATCATCATCATCAGCAGCAGCATCATCACCACCACTGCCACCACCACCATGACTAGCACCACTACCAAAACTATTGATTACTGACTGCCTCCCATTCATTGTTACTGCCACCACCACCACCAACAACAGCAGCAGCAGTAATAGTAGCAGACGCCAGATCTAGTCTGAGATTTAACCAGAGCACTTCCTTCCTTTCAGTAACAAAACCAATAATTTCAGTGACAACAGCTGGTTCTTATTCCTTTATTTATTGTAGCTACCATTATAGTCGGATACACAGTAGAACTGGTAGATCATCAGAAAAATACTATGTGATATTAGGTCACATTCTTTTCATGCTCTGAGTTCAAATCCTACTCAGGTCTCGGTCCATGTTATTTTTTAGCCTCTAACCATCAAGAAAATGCATCACTTCACTGGAGTGATCCCAAATAACATAGAAGGCACTGCTACAGCATGGCCATCATCCAATGACAGAAACTAGTAAAAGATTCTAAGAACAAAACAGGATCACTATTATTGGGATGCTGAGGGGCCTTGGCCTTTGGGGAACACTGGAGTTGGCTATTGGCTTCCTTATATGGCAAGGTATGTTGTATAGAAATGACTTTATGATAGCATCCATCCATCCATCCATCCAGCCAGCCAGCCATCCTCATTATCATCATCATCATCGTCATCGTCAATATCAGTGTTTAAGGTCCATGCTCCATGCTGGCATGTGCCTGATGGTTTCACAGGATTCGTTGGTGTCAAAGACAGAATCTGCCCCAGTGTCTTGCTTTGGCATTGTTTCTATGGTCGAATGCCCTTCCTAATGCCAACCACTCTATGGCATGTACAGAATGCTTTTTTCATGCTTTTTCATGCCACCAGCATCAATAAGGCCATCATGCAGTTTGCAAGACTACAAATACTGAGGGGATGATTTTATGCTAGGGGATTAGTGATGGCAGGGGGACAAATACAGACACACACACATAAACACCTATCTATCTATCTATCTATTTATCTATCGATCTATCTATTTATCTATCTATCTATTTATCTATCTATCTATCTATCTATCTATCTATCTATCTATCTATCTATCTATCTATCTATCTACCTACATATCTATCTATCTATCTATCTATCTATCTATCTATCTATCTATCTATCTATCTATCTATCTATCTATCTATCTATCTATCTACCTACCTACCTACCTACCTATCTGTCCGTCTAGCTATCTATCTATTGTTAGCCACTACACACATTTTTTCTCTCTCCTTGTTTTTTCTGTGTCCCTTTCTGTAGAAGAGCGTAGGCTCGAAACGTGATTGACTTTTTATATTCCTGAGCGTTATACTAATACATCTGTTTGTTTTGTACACCACCTGTCTTCGTCTTTTGTTTTTTTCGTAAACTCTCCCTATATATATATATATATATATATAGAGAGAGAGAGAGAATGGTCTTCTTTCAGTTACTGTCTGCCAGATCCACTCACAAGGCTTTGGTCGGCACAAGGGTATATAGTGGTAGAAAACACTTGCCAAAGGTGCCACACAGTGGGCCAGAACCTGAAACCATGTGGTTGGGAAGCAAACTTCTTACCATACAGCCATGCATGCATATATATATATATATATATATATATATATATATATATATTAATATATATATATAATATATATATATATCTAATATATTATAATATATATATATTAATATATATATATATATATATTATATATATTATATATATATATATATATATATATATATATTATATATATTTATTATAATATATATATATTATATATATAATATATATTATATATATATTTATATATATATATATATATATATATATATATATATATTATATATAATAATATATATATATATATATAGATATGTATATATATTATCTATGTGTATTCGTTATATATATATGTGTGTATATATGTATATATGTAATCTATATATATATATATAGATATATATATATATAATATATATATATATACATATATATATATATATATATATATATATATATATATATATATATATATATATATATCAATTGCAGCGTGGAAGGTGTTTATAAGCCATTTAAGAAACACACAAAAGCCGTTCGATTCACTCCAACATTTAATTTTAATTTGTCAAAATATTTCGTCGTCGCTAAAATCCGCGACCTGTTCACTGACAAAGTCCGTGCAGCACGGACTTTGTCAGTGAACAGGTCGCGGATTTTAGCGACGAAAATATTTTGACAAATTAAAATTAAATGTTGGAGTGAATCGAACGGCTTTTGTGTGTTCTTAAATGGTTTATAAACACCTTCCACGCTGCAATTGTTTTCGTTTCAGCACAGGATCTCAGATCAAATTACTTGCTATGCGAGTACATCTCCGTAATATATATATATATACATATATATATATATATATATATTATATATATATATGTATATTATATGTATGTTCTATATATATCTATATATATATGTATGTATATATATATATATAATTTACACATACACACATATATAACAGGTCACTGAATGGTAGGGTCTATTTTATATATGTCACTGTATGATTGTGTATAGAACATATATAAATATATATAACAAGTGGTATACAACATGCTTAATATACTGTATGGCTGGTTAAGCAGTATGGCCCTGATAGAACTAGAGCACAGCATATGTCCATAGTGGTTGTTAATATTTTATTAACAACCTCCACATAGTGGGTTTACTTGAGTAGAACCAATGAGGAAACTTCCACACAGTTACTTGACCTGCTAAAAACAGCAGCCATACTCTTTTTGAAATCACATGCTTCAGTCTTTTTCAAAAAGACATTGTTGAAAATGTAGTCCTAAATATACTGTCGGAATAAAAAGCAAGAATGTCAAGGCTGTGGTGTGACCATAGGTCTGCTGGATGCTGGATCAGAACTGACCTGAGGCTAGATAAAATAGCAGAACTAAAAGCTGATATAATAATAATAATAATAATTATAATAATAATTATAATAATAATGATGGTTTCAAATTTTGGCACAAGGCTTTACTCTTTTACTCTTTTACTTGTTTCAGTCATTTGACTGTGGCCATGCCGGAGCACTGCCTTTAGTCAAGCACATCAACCCCAGGACTTATTCTTTGGAAGCCTAGTATTTATTCTATCGGTCTCTTTTGCCGAACCACTAAGTTACGGGGATGTAAGCACACCACCATCAGTTGTCAAGCGATGTTTGGGGGGGGCGGGAAAAACATATACACACACATACATATATATATATATATATATACATATATACGACAGGCTTCTTTCAGTTTCCGTCTACCAAATCCACTCACAAGGCTTTGGTTGGCCCGAGGCTATAGCAGAAGACACTTGCCCAAGGTACCATGCAGTGGGAATGAACCCAGAACCATGTGGTTGGTAAGCAAGCTACTTACCACACAGCCACTCCTGCACCTAAAATGTAAACACAGGCGAAATACCATTAAGAATTTTGGCTGGCATGCTAACATTTCTGCCAGCTCACCATAACTTTTGGGGAAGGAGTAGGTCAATTACATTGATCCCAGTGCTCAACTGGTACTTATTTTATCAACTTCCAGAAGAAGAAAGGCAAAGTTGATCTCGGCAGAATTTGTTGATCTCAGCCAAATATAAAGATGAATAAAATGCCACTAAGCATATTTGGTATTCTAACAATTCTGCCAGCTCATCACCTTAATAATAATAATGATAATAATATAATAATAATAATAATAATAATAATAATAATAATAATAATAATAATAATAATAATCCTTTCTACAAAAGGCACAAGGCCTGAAATTTTGGGGGAGGGGACTAGTTGATTACATTGATCCCAAAGTTTCACTGGTACTTAATTTATTGACCCCAAAAGGATGAAAGGCAAATTCAATCTCAGTAGAATTTGATCTCAGAATGTAAAGACAGAAGAAGTGCCACAAAGCATTTCGCCTGGTGTGCTAACAATTCTGCCAGCTCACTGCCTTATGATAATGATAATGATGATGATAACAACAGCAACAACAACCACCACCACCATGGCCACCACCACAACCATTTATTGTCTGCTTTCCATGCTGGCATGTGTTGGGTGTTTCAATAGGAACCATTGAGCCAGAGAACTCCAATGGTGTAATGAATAACAGTATTGTATGCTGTTATGAGGAACTGCACGATAGTGTAGAAGGTTATAACTATGGTACTGTATAATGAATAAATATAACCTTATCTTTTTCAGGGGTTCATCACTCCTGAAGGAGGAACCCCTCCCTGGACTCCTTCCACCACTGTCTGTCTCTGGCCAGTTGTGGCCATGGCCATGTAGGCCTCAGGTAGCGGGTGAGATCATCTCACCATCTTGTCTTTGGTTGACCCTTAGATCTTGTCCATGACTTTGTGTCTATTCTGTCGTCCTTCTGCTGTCTTTAGGTCGTGCAATATGGCCAACCCA
The DNA here is from genome assembly GCF_006345805.1 of Octopus sinensis. Classification (NCBI taxonomy): domain Eukaryota; kingdom Metazoa; phylum Mollusca; class Cephalopoda; order Octopoda; family Octopodidae; genus Octopus; species Octopus sinensis. Next base: position 62,612,638 of record NC_042999.1, on the reverse strand, counting down.
TCTATATTTGACCTCCTTGACGGTTCTTATGTGCTATAGAATCCAGGCACTGGTATCCCTGTTCCACAACATGATGCCGAACATGAACAACCATGTAACACGATATAACGAATGTCTGTAGAGCATCATGTAATGAATGACCACGTAACATGTTTAATGAATGAAGATGTAACACTGTAGATCGAATGACAGTATGCCATTGCATAATGAATGACTGTAAAAAAACTATATAAAGAATGACTGCATAAAACTGTTCACTGAGTGTCTGTGGAACACAAGAACAATGATTGTATGGTTTAGCCTGCAGTGACAAGTTCACATTCTCTTACAGGCCTGAAGCAAAATGAAAAAAACAAAAAAAAAAACATTCAGTTTCTGAACATCTTTCCATTCTCTGTGTGCCTCATCTACAGTTTCCAGGTAATACCAATGGTTAAGTAGTTTAATAAAGGTAATCCATAAAGCCTAATTTGGGTTTACATTATGTTTTGGTCCAGGGATCAACTAAGATTTTTTTTTCCATAACACGTTTTTAAAGAAGAATGATTACACAATATATTTGTTCTTTTTTTCCCTTCAGCCATAAAAAAAAAGCCAATATATTTCAACTACTATAATTACTACTACTACTACTGGCTCTAATAATAACAACAACAACAGCAGTAACCACATTATGTTTATGGTGGGAAATTCTATGCAAGAAACCATATTCCAGAATGAAATCAACTTACCTGTGATCTGAAGAGAGACTGCGCTGATGTTGGCGGTATAAATTACTGCATAATGGCAGGCCAGCTGTTTCTGGGTATGAGCTAAAGCAACTGACAAATTCAACCTGTACTAGTACACCTTTTTATATTTAGGAGAGCTAAATAAAGAAAGTATAGAAGCAGTTAATGACAGAAGGGAGAGAGGGTGAGAC